>NW_024871016.1:677500-862500 GCF_019054845.1 Dipodomys spectabilis | reverse complement strand
CGTCAACCTTCAGCAATAAAAAGTGAAGTACCTTTGCACCAGTGTCATTCAGACCCAGGGGGTTCACCGTGCAAAGGAAGAAAACATAAAAAGTTCATCTCACCACATTTTTCTGTGCATATTTTCCACACAAGGCCTGGGCATCTAGGATACCAGGATCAGCTGTGGGTCCAGTGGCTGAACCCCAGCATAGGGTGATCGAACCTGAGGCAGAGTTGCCATGACATGAGTTCAAGTTCCCTGCTGAGCAAAATTTAAAAAAATAAAAGAAATTAGCTCTCTGGCTTGCAATTCACCCCGTTTATTCTGCCAGGCTTTGGATTTAAACTCAGATTCTGGGTAAATCTGCAGCACCGTGGAAGAAGTGGAAGCTCACTGTATTGGATGATAAGAAAGTCAGGCCTGTACTCTAGGCTTGATTTCAAACCCCAGCCCTGGAAAAAGTACTATTTATGTTCATTGTAAACACAGGATTTGTCCTTACCTATGGATGTTCAGTCCATACACATTTGGTATGGTTGTTGCTTGTAATTTTTGTTTTATTCATTTATTTACCATTGATTTTACTATGATGACACCTATTCTGTTTATTATATTGATGACATCTTATCACATGGCATCTAGATTTGCAGATGTGTTCTCTATCATGCCTGACACCCAGGAGTCTCAGAGAAAAGGAAAAAAAGTTTCACACTCAGCTTCTTACTCCATGATCCAATTGTTGGTAGTACTGGGATCTGAACTCAGGGCCTAGCAGGACCAATAGGAGAATAGTTCAAGGTGAACACACCAGCCTGTGAGCAACTAAGGAGTTAGGCCATTCCCAGGATCTGACATTGATCCCCATGCTTAGCCACGATAGTCATAAATTCATTATTAAACATAGGATCTATATTTACATAGATGTGTGGACAGCATCTTGCAGTTGGTGTACTTCTTATTTTCTGTCTTATCCATGGACGTATTGTGTAATTTACTGAGTATGGTGACAGATATAACAGTGCTTACATGGATGACAACCTATTGCTATAGCTGTAGGATTTACTATGCATTCTCTATCCTAGCTGAGACCCACAACTTTCACAGGACAAGAAACCAGGTGAATCGATGGGCTTCTCACATAAGGATTCATCTTTTGGCAGTGTTGGGATTTGAACTTAGAGCCTAGCAGGCTGAATTGGGGAAAGGGTCAAGGTGAGGGCACCAGCCTGTGAGCAACGAAGGAGATAGCTTGTTCCCAGGACCTGACATGGAGTCCCAGGGAGGGCCAGATAGCCATAAACTCATAATTTAAACATAGGATCTACATTTACATACAGATGTGGACAGCATCTTGCCTTCGGTGCACTTCTTCTCCTTATTCTGTGTCTAATTCATGGAGGTATTGTGTATTTTACTGAGTATGGTGACAGGTATAACTGCTGACATGGATGACAGCCTGTTTCCATGGTTATAGGGTTGCCTATGCATTCTCAATCCTAGTTGAGACCCAGGACTTTCACAGGAGAGGAAAATATGTGCAATGACTGGCTTCTGGCAACAGAATGAAACTTTTGTCCGTGCTGGGATTTGAACTGAGGTAGCTCTGTTGCAGTGTGGGGGAAGGGGAAGCTCACCATCTTTGAAGACTACAATGCCAGGCCAGGTCCAGGGCCTGATTTGAAGCCCTAGCAGTGGATGAAATAACAAGCTCGCCTTTTTTAAACTTGGGATCTCTCTTTACCTACAGGTGTGGTATGCATCTTGCATTCAGTATAGTAATTCTTGTTATTTTGTGTCATATTCATGGATGTATTGTGTATTTTATTGAGTTTGGTGACAGATATAACTGTGCTGACATGGAAGACAACCTATTTCCATGGCTATAGATTTGCCTATATAGCATTCTCCATCCTCGCTGAGACCCAGGACTTTCACATCAAAGGAAAACAGGTGGATCAATGGGCTTATCACATCAAGGTGAATCTTTTGGCAGTGCTGGGATTTGAACTCAAGGCCTAGCGGGACCAATTGTTGAATGGGTCATGGTGATCACACCAGCCTGTGAGACACTAAGGAGCTAGGCCATTCTCAGTACCTAAGATCCAGCCCTGTTGGGGGCCAATATAGTTATAAATTCATAATTTAAACAGAGGATCTATATTCTCATACATGGGTGAGCAGCATCTTGAGTTTGGTGGAGTCATTCTCTTTATTTTGTGTCTTATTCATTGAAGTATTGTGTATTTTCTTGAGTATAGGATGACAGATATAACTGTGGTAACCTGGATGACAACCTATTCCCTTGAGTATAGAGTTGTCTATGCATTCTCCATCCTAGCTGAGATCCAGGACTTGCGCAGCACAGCAAAACAGGTGCAACGAAGGGCTTCTCATATCAGGGTGAATTTTTGGCAGTGTTTGGATTCAAACTCGGGGCCTAGTAGGCCCAACTGCCCAATGGGTCCACATGAGAACACCAGCCTGTGAACCACTAAGGGACTGGGACTTTCCCAGGAACTGAGATTGAGCCCCAGGGAGGCCACAATAGTTCTGAATGCATCATTTCTACATGGGTTAATTATTCACATCCGTGTGTGGACTGCATTGTGCATTTAGTGTAATTATTCTATTTTGTATGCTATTCATGGATGTATTAGGTATTTTCTTCAGTATATGATGACAGGTATAACTGGGCTGACATGGATGACAACCTATTCCCATGACCACAGGGTGGCCTATGCATTCTCCATCCTAGCAGAGAGCCAGGACTTGCACAGGAAAGAAAAACACGTGCAACATCTGACATCAAGATGAATCTTTTGGCACTGCTGGGATCTGAACTCGGGGCCTAGCTCGCCCAATTGACAAATCGATCCATGTGATCACACCAGCCTGTGAACCACTAAGGAACAAGGCCATTCTCAGGACCTGAGATAGCCCCTAGATGCAGAGGCAGGGGGAGGGCACACAGCAGTCATCCAATCATAAGTACATATTTGTATATAGTAAGAGTGACAGTGACCTGTGATGGAATCCAATCTAAGATGTGTCTACTGATTCTTGGATCTTTCCTGAAGCCTCCATTTCATGAATGTGATGATTATTGTCATGTTTACTCAACACTTTTTTACAAATAAGCGATACCCCATGTGTCTTGCCTGTCATTTCCTACTCATATCATGCACGAACTACTCATTCAAGGATGAGATTGATATCATTCCATGACTCTTTGTCGTACAGAAACCAGTATTTCAGGGTTTCCTGCCATTGCCTTCTCATAGGGGGGCTGAATTCAAGCCTTAGGCATGCACAACATACTCCTTATATACATTTTAAATACAGGATTTATACTTCCATACAGATGTTCAGTACTAATTGTGTTTGGTGTGGTTATTCATTTTATTTCTTGTTTTATTGATTTACTGTTTATTTATTGACTCTGATGACACCTGTACCATTTATTACATTGTTTACATCCTATCACATAGCATCTAGATTTGTAGATGTGTTCTCCATCATGCCTGACACCCAGGACTCTCCCAGAAAAGAAAACATGTGTCACATTTGCCTTCTTAATCCAAGAATAAATTTTTGGCAGTGCTAGGATATGAACTCAGGACCTAGCAAGCCCAATTCTTGAATGGGTGATTGTGAGCACAGCAGCCTCTAGCCAATGAAGCTGCTTGTGGTTCCCAGGAACTGAGATGGAGCCCCAAGTTTGGCCAAAATAGCAGTATATGGATAGGAAGATGGTGGTATACAAATAAATATATATTGGTGAAGAGTGCCAGAGCAGTCTAGCTATGATTGAATGGTATCTTCTACGTTCCTACAAACTCTTAAGTATTTATTATATTGACATTGAAATAATATTATTCTTCTCATGCTTAATAAACTATCAATTAAGATCAATCAGCATTGCAGGATTATTGCCATCAGTATTCTTATTCATAGGAAGGAGTCTCCTGTGATCTCCTGCCATTGGTAGGTGTCAGGACCAGGATTTGAACCCAAGGCCTATGTTGACATTGTTGGCTTATGGCTTCCATGATAGGCTGCCAACCATCAGCAATGGCAGGTCAGGTCCACTTTGCTACTGTGTCATTCAAACCCAGGAAGTTCACCATGCCAACAAAAAATCGTAAAACTCCCTAGCCTTCTACAGCTCGCCACTTTTTGTGCTGTCTCACTTTTCTTTGTTCTTCCTGCAAGCCCTCTGGGTCTAGGGTCCCAGGATCGGCTATGGGTCTGGGGGCTGCACGTGAGCCTAGGGCAATCAAAGCTTAGGCAGAGTTGTCAAGGCCTCAGTTCAGGCCCTGTGGTTGGAAAAATTAATGAATTAGTTAATTAATTAACTAAATTAAAAAAATAAAGCACCCTGGTTTGGAATATCTGCCAGCTTTTTTTCCTAGCCTGGGATTTGAACTCAGGATCTTGGTAAATCCATAACAATGTGAGGGAAGGTGCGGAGTTGCTACTACTTGAGTTCAAACCCTATGCCAAGTCAAAAATAATTAAGTCACTGACCTTGGCAGGGAGAGGTAGTTGTGGAGATGGGAGGGAAGGGATGGTAGGTGTAGGGCACATGGGCATCAAAGATGGCTCTGAGAGGGAGTTGAGTGGGCAGAGCCCATGTTGTTTATGTTAAAATCTGACTGGCTACCACAACCAGGCAAAGTGACATTAGTGCTTGAACAGTTTGCAATAGAAGGGAAAGTATAGAAAGCTTAGGCACATGATACGGTGACCTCTACGGTGATTGGTTGGTTCCTTTCCCTTCACTTCCATGCCATGCGGTTTTTTTATTTAAAAAGTGCTTGCTGCATGGCAATAAACGAGTTCCTGCTTGACTTGACTCTCCACTGCGTCTGACTGTCTCCAGGGCTAATGGAGGCTGGGGAATGGGCGAGCAGCGCACTTACCTTTCCTCGGACCTAGTCGGTTTTCCACAGGACAGATAAAGACCCAACATCTAGCACCCAACATAGGGCATGAAAGGAAAATATTCTGGCCTAGGCTAAGGGGTCTCTAAGGGTAAGTGAAACCCTTAGTATGGCTAATGCTATCTCACAAACGGAGGAGGAGGGGGCAACATTAGGCCTAGAGGGAGTAAAATAGGACTTGGGAAGTGGTAAGGTAAAGGAATTGGTCATATTCGACTGAGAATGCAGTGATCAGACAGAAGCATGCACAGTGGAAGTCAAAACGAGGGTGAAGATTCCCCCCTCTGACTCAGGTGCCTCTGAGGGTCCTTAGGCCCTCACTCTATTCCCACAATTGCGGGGGGGAGGTATGGCACCCTATGCGGCCCTACAGAGGGACCTGGGAGATGTGGACCCCTACAGATCTTCCACAGAGGGGCCGAGGGCCGGGGAAGTAACTGATGCCGAGTCTTACCCTGTAAAGGAAGGGCCACCCAGGAGCCGGGACCCTGGGCCAAAGGATTCACTTCCCTAAATGTATTTGGTCAATCTGGCACCAGGAGCTAACAGACCTTTGGAATGGTATCCATGGGAAGCCAAGAATCTTAAAGAGCTCCGCAAGGCAGTGGCGGAGGATGGCCTGAACTCTCAATGGGCCTAAAACTTATCACAGGACATTGCTTATCACCCGTGTGTCCCTAAGGACTAGCTGGATGTAGCCAAAGCTGTCCTCACCAGTTCTCAGTTTATTAAATGGTGTGCCTTCTTTAAGGAGGAATGCAGAGTGTGGGCGGAGAATAACTGGCAGGCTCAACCCGAGATATCAATTACATATGCCATGTTAACAGGGGCAGGGGAAGTGTACTTCACTGGTGTCCAACAGGCCGCAATACCTGGCCCATACCATGACCAGGTGAGGCAGGCAGGACTTGCCATATGGTACAAATCGGATGAAGGGCCCACTGAGTCCCCCACAGCAGGAGTGAGACAAAAACCGTGTGAGCTTCTAGTGTTCACAGCAAGTTGCCTGAAGGGGACCTCCAAGATCAATTTTTAAAGCTACTGGTTTGGGAAGGGATGAATGTAGGCCACTGAACAGCCTGCGCAGGATTGAGAGAGAGTTCCCTGAGCAGATGGGTGGTGGCCTCACAAAATGTGGGAGCACAACAGCCCCAGTCCCAATCACTATCTTTAGCTTCACAGTCTCAGACATCTGCAATGACTGAGGCTATTACCCAGGTTCTGGCAGCCCAGGGCCAAGGAATCCCAAGGCCATCAGGGAGAGAGATTTGTTTTAAATATGGAGAGAAGGGCCACTTTAAGCAGGACTGTTCAAAACAATCTCCTGGCCAACCAGCCAGGAGGGTCCAAAGCAACCCCTACACCCTGTCCTAGGTGCAGGAAGGGGTACCATTGGACAAAGGATTGTCGATCCAAATTTGATTTAGATGGGAAGCCTTTAAACTAGGGGAGGGGCATCCTCCAGCCCCATTAACTCAAGGAGTAACCAGCTCTGCTGTAAGGCCCAGGCAGCCTCATGGCAGGACGACCCAGGCCCATTGGAACATCCCCCTGTTGGAAGGACCCCGCCCTAAAATGAGTATTTTCATAGGTGGAAAGAGGTTTCACTGCCTAATTGACATGAGAGCAGATTGAATTTTACTCAAGGAGGAGGAACTGCCCTTTGACTGGAAGCTTGCACCCGGGCCCCCGATATTGGGGATGGGAGGCAATTCCCAACCCAAGAGACAGTCGCCCTTATGAAATGGACTAGCCCAGATGGAGAGCAGGGAAAGATGTCCTCTAGTGGCAAAAAAACCTCATCGCCAATTTACTAGTGCAAGACATGCTAAGACAAATGGATGCCATGGTCACTACAGATCATCGAGCATCCTATGATGATATCCTGGATAGAGAAGAAGCACAAAGGCTTAAACAAGATCTAGAGGGAATTAAGAAAAAGGATTTTTTTAACTTTCATAAGTATAGAGAAGAATATTAGGGACCCACTCGGGTGCATCCCCAATCCTAAAGGCCATTGTCCCCCTCTGCCCCCCAAGTACCTCCCATTAGGTGGAAACAGGGAAGCCCGATTTGGGTGGAGCAGTGGCCTTTGACCAAACCTAAACTTGTAGCCATCCACCTTGTGGTGGAGGAACCTTGGACACATATGCCCTTGAGTCTTTGGAACATACCTGTATTTGTTTTCCAAAAAGAATCCAGGGCCTGGTGCATGCTCCAAGATCTACGGAAGGTAAATGAAAAGATGAAGCTGGTAGGAATGCCCCTAAGAGGTATGCCCTGGACTCCCGCCATACCTTCAGAATATACTTTGGTTGTGATTGATATTAAAAATTTTTTTTCTATCCCTCTGCATCTGGATGACTGCAAGAAGTTTGCTTTCTCCATCCCTTCTCTTAATTTTTCCCATCCTGATCGGAGTTTTGAATAGACAGTGCTGCCACAGGGAATGGCCAATAGCCTAGTCTTTTGCCAACAATACTTGGCCACAGTTATAAGGCCTGTGCTAGGTTCAGATAACTCCTTTGCTTATGCCTACATGGATGATATAATTCTGGAGCACCAAGACCCCGGCCACCTGGAGGGCCTTCTGGCCCAGGTTCTCAACATATTGAAAAAGTTGGGGGGGGGGTTCCTTAGCCCTACATAAAATTAGAAAGGTATCTCTTTTAAGGTGCTCAGAACCCACCTTACCTTGACTCAGGCCAGCCCTCTTAAGCCTTTGCTGGATATTCCAGCCTCTCTAACCTTAACCCAACTTCAGAGTCTTTTAGGGGAAATCAATTGGCTGTTGCCATAGGTTCCCGTCCCTAAAGGTAGTCTTGTGCCCTTATTTGCCCTACTAAAAGACAGGATGCCCCAAGAAGTTATTACAATTACAGACAGCCATTGGGCAATATTTTTACAGTTCCAAAGAGCCCTGGATGAAGTTTCCCTGAAGAAGTTTTCTATTCTTGTGCCCATTTCCCTCTTATTGTTGTGAGTGTGACGTTGATTTCTGCAGTTTTTAACTCAAAGAGGGGAGTCATTAGAGTGAGTTCACACTCCCCTGGGAAGCATGCCTCAAGTGTACTCTCAGGTAGACTAACTTGCAGATATTGTCAAGGAAGGACCCAAGCCCAAAGGCATTATGACCTCGACCCTCACTCCATTGTTTTTGCTTTTCAGATGGCAGACGTTAAGTGGCTCACTCGAGCCAATGCTCGTCTTGCTCTCTCCTTGGAGGGGTTTCTAGGCCAAACTGACTGCCATTATGGGCCATCCAAATGGACTGTCATGTTATGGCGACTTCCCCTCAAAATGCCTTCTCTATTTTCTCCTACACCTATTCCTAGAGCCCTCCATGTTTTTACTGACGGAGGTAAAGCAGGCTCTGTGTATGGAGCCTTTGAGGAGCAACAAAAGACCCCAAGCTAACAAAGATTTCAACCTTGTCAAGGGTCAGCACAATATAAAGAAATGCTGGCCATAATTATGGCCATTCAGGACATTAAAAATCCCTTTAATTTGTATTCTGATAGCCTATATATGATTAACTTGCTCCCTCATATTCCCCAGGCACATATTAAAATGGATGAAAACCCTATTTCCGCTCTTATTGTTACCTTTAAGGGCCTACTAGAAGGGCGAGGAGCTGCTATTCATATTCAACATTTGAGAGGGCATTAAAAACTTCCTGGGTTTTTATCCCTAGGCAATAATTGGGCAGACCAGTTAGCTACTGGCCCACAAGCATTAACCTTACAAGAGGCTACCTGTTTGCATGATTTAACCTACATAAATTGGAGAGGTCTTCAGCAAAGATTTCCTCAGATTCCTGTAAAGGACCTCAAAAGGATAGTACATATCTCTAAAACATGCCAGCCCTTCTTAAAAGTACCCTGCTACAACCACCAAGGGTAGGTCCCAGAGGCCTCAAACCCAACGTCCTCTGGCAAACTGATGTTACTCATTTCCGAGCCTTTGGTAAGCTTAAATATATCTTTGTCTCTATAGATACCTACTCAAGAGCATGCTGAGCCACAGTACATACAGGAGAAAGAACTAAACATTCACAAGCACATTTTCTTCAATGCTTTGCTACCTTGGTTCTGCCAGCACAAGTTAAAACCCATAATGGATCCTGTTTTGTTAGTGAAGCAATGTCAGAGTTTTTGACAAATGGCATATTAATCATACTACAGGAATTCCCTATAATCCCCAAGGCCAAGCAATTATAGAAGGAAATCACCAGTCTCTTAAGGAGCAATTATTAAAATGAAAAGGGAGAGTTAACCCCCATATACAGTAACAGATAGCTTTGTTTACCATTAACATTTTAAATTTTTCAAAAGGGACAACTGAATCCAGATTTCAGAAGCACTGGGGACAACTAAACCCTAAGCCCCAACTGAAAGTCAGGCAGAAGGACCCTATGACACAACAATTGAGAGGACCTGACGCCCTAGTTACCATGGGCAAGGGATTCAGATATGTTTTTCTCATAGGGGAGACAACCCCCATTTGGATCCAGGCCAGGAACCTTAAGTTTTTACCCATTTCCTCTATACAGGAGGATGCCCAAGGATAAACTAACCAACAAGGAAAGAAAACGGCTATGGTGGTTGAGGCTTGTGTTTAAAAAGAGGGAAAGCTAAAAAGATAACTACTAACAATCCCCAAGGGCAATTGTATTCTAACAATTGCAGATGGTGATACTCCAGCTGTTGGCTGTCCTGACCCTCCCAGTCCAGGCAATGGCCCTATGGAATCCATACCAACCTCAACGGGTGACCTGGGCAGTGATCAGCACTGACAATGGAGAAATCATCAATAGCACCAAAAGAGAAATTGTCCCTTCGCCCTGGTGGCCTGACCTTCATTTTGAAACCTGTGACCTGGCTAGAGGATCCTGGAATGTTGGAGATTGGGCCCCCCTTTACTAAGGACCGGCTGAGTGTGGGGGACCACGAGGATTCACTGTGCCTCATGTGTGGTACCCCCAATACTCAGGCTGCTCCCATGCTTTAAAGAGGGCAACCTTATGAGATATTGACTTTTATATATGTCCTAGAAGTAATTGAACTGCTTCAGACATTTCTAACTGTGTTGGGGCTGATGTTTATTAACTTTTACTGAGCAGGGAAAAAGGAAAGCTAACTGGGAGGTGGGCAGGATAGAGCCCAAGAGATCCAACTCATGGTTCTCCACATCCATCATGATAAGCTCAGTGCTGAAGATTACCCAATACCTTAGGGGAAGCAAGAAAAGAAGAGGTGTCAATTGGGCAAACCTCATAAGAGATGCCCTGACCTGAACTTCAGCAAAGAGGTGGATCTGCCGTTAAAACAAAAAGGGGAAATCTGTAGGGCACATGGACAGCAAAGGTGGAGTCGAGAGGCAGTTGAGTGGGCAGAGCCCAAGTTGTTTATGTTAAAATCTGACTGGGTACTACAACTTCAGTACTTGAATAGCTCGCAGACAGCAGGGAAAATATAGAAAGCTTAGGCGCATGATAGGGTGACCTCTAAAATGATGGTTGGTTGCTTTTCCTCCCCTTCCATGCCACATGATTTTGCTTTAAAAATTGCTTGCTGCATGGTAATAAAGGAGTTCCTGCTTGACTTGACTCTCCCCACCACCCCCGCTGCATCTGACTGTCTCCTGGGCTAGGGGAAGCTGGGGATCTGGCTAGCAGTGCACTTACCTTTCCTTAGACCCCGGCTGTCTTGAGAGGGACAGACGAAGATCCAACAGGTAAGGGGAGAACAAAGGAGGAACTAACAATGCTAAATAGGACATGCACTCCTTACTTTGCTTATGTAACTGTAACCCCTCTGTACAACATTTTTACAATTAAAAACATACAAAAATAATGTAGTGCTCAGAGAAGCAATTTAGGGGTAAGGGAAGGATATCTGAATAGCTGTACAAAATTCTACATTGCTTTTTTTTAAATGTTCAGTATGGAACTGAATAAACATAACTGCTTCCATTAAAAATATTAAGTCACTGTCTTGGAACTGGGGCCAGTATTTCTGCCATTGATGGGATTTGAGCTCACTGTCAGGGTAACTCTTTTACACTATTGGTGAAGGGGAAGTTCACTGTCTTTGAGAAAAAGAAATTCAAGCTAGAGTTCCCAGGGCCTGCATTAAGGCTCTGCAATGTAAAAAATATTTCTATACATGTGTAATATATGATATATATGTACATATGCATGTTTATTATATATATATTATTATTGATTTTGTATTTATTTTATTCATTTTATGTTTTATTGTATTTAATATTATTATACACATAATATTTATTATGTTTTGTACATCTATTATAAAATTATACACAATAAGTTAGGTCATTGACTCATTTTTCATTAATGCTTTATTAAGTGTTGAAACATAATACATAATTAAATGGAGGCATTTATCACAGTCATCACATGTTTAGAGTCAGTCCCCAGAATGAGCTTTGTCTTATTTATCTTTAGACAACTTCCTATAGGGATTTCTTCAGATGATTTATACTCAGAAGCCTTTTCTTGAGGATAGGCAAATTGTAGGATAAAATTGCAAGGGTGGAGCTGGGAATGTGGCTTAGTGGTAGAGAGCTTGCTCAGCATGCAGGGATGCCAGGGTTTGAATCCTCAGTGCCACATACTCAGAAAAATTCAGGAGCTGTGGAGTGGCTCAAGTGGTAGAGCAATAGCCTTGAGAAAAAGAAGCTCAGAGACAGTACCCAGGCCATAAGATCAAGCCTCAGGACTGGTAAAAACAATAGGCCAGATGCCGGTGGTTCACATCTGGAACCCTAGCTTCTCAGAAGGCTGTGATCTGAAGACCACAGTTCAATGACAACCTAGGCAAGGAAAGCCTGTTAGACTCTTATCTCCAATGAACCACCAAAAGACCCCATGTAGTGCTGTGGCTCAAGTGGTAGAGTGTTTGTCTTGAACTGAAGGGCTCAGGAACAATGCCCAGGCTTCATTTTGATACACACAACTGGAAAAAGAGTGAGGAATAATCAAAGTACTTTTCCTATTTGCTAATTATGAGAACATTTTCTGGAAAATTAACTCTGATGTACACCAAAGTTGGAGTCAGGCTCAAGGTTCATGTATAGCAGATCCAAATGCCCAGCCTCTCAGATTCTAGCAATATAACCTGTGTCCTACAGGGTTCTGAAAGGTCCAATGTTGAAAAGAATAATATTCTCCTCAAACCTTTTGTGATAAGCACTTGACTTCTATTGTCAATGTCATTACAGTTCTGAAACTAGCAGAACACCAGTAGCTCAGGCCCCTCACCCTAGCTCAGGAGGCTGAGGTCTCAGGATCACAGGGTGAAGCCAGCCAAGGCAAGAAAGTCTATGACACCCTGACTTCCACTTTTGAAAGGTCAGATGTTCAAGAGCGTCCTGTTTTTCCCTTGGTGATGAGAGGTCACTTAGAGTTCTCAAGCTATAGAAAAAGGAAAGAAACACTGTTGACCCATTCTGGCTTCAAATGAAGTTCTCAGGAACCAAGCCTTAGCCTTGTTTGCAGGAAGAACTCCAGTGTACCACTGTATTTGAAGGAAAGAAAACAGTTGAAAAAGCCAGGCTAGGATAAGAGACCTAGGCCTGCAGGATTAGGAGGCAGAATGAACACACTCAACAGGGAAGTGAGCTGCAAAACCACTTCATTCATTCCAGGCACAGGAAGCAATGGGGGGAAACCTGAAATATTTGTTAGAGTTACACCAGAGTCAGGCTTTTCTCAGCCTCTTCAAAGAATGACTAATTAACCTTCCTCCCTCAGGTGAAAGGAGCCTCAGGTTATCTTTACGTTAATAATAGAGAGCCAGTTTAATGGGTGATAGGGGAGGAACAGAGCAGAAAAACCATACTCTCTGGTCTTAGGGAGTGCGTTTTTGACTCAGTCAGATTTGAAGGCCCTTCTTCTTCCTCTGCCAGTCCATTCTCCTTCCTTCATTCTCCACATCATTAATGCAAATCTTCAGTCCAAGGAGAGGCAGGGCCTTTTCTCTACTATCTCCAAGCACCTGAGTTAGAACCTGGCTCTGCCCTCTTGGCTCTGGGGCCTTCGGCTGCCTGAGAAGTGGGACAGACAGTCTTCCTGCTCTGTGGTTGTGTGAAGGCGATGCTGGTGCCTGGTGCACTGCAGAAGACCTCATGGCTAGGAATTGTTCCCTTTTTTCCTCCTGACATCCAAGACCAGATTCATCTATCATCTTTCTTTCTATCTATCTATCTATCTATCTATCTATCTATCTATCTATCTATCTATCTATCTATCTATCTATCTATCTATCTATCTATCTATCTATCTATCTATCTATCTATCTATCTATCTATCTATCTATCTATCTATCTATCTATCTATCTATCTATCTAATTTTTCTATCTATCTATCTATCTATCTATCTATCTATCTATCTATCTATCTATCTATCTATCTATCTATCTATCTGTCTATCTGTCTATCTGTCTATCTGTCTATCTGTCTATCTGTCTATCTGTCTATCTGTCTGTCTGTCTGTCTGTCTGTCTGTCTGTCTGTCTGTCTGTCTGTCTGTCTGTCTGTCTGTCTGTCGGTCTGTCTGTCTGTCTATCTATCTATCTATCTATCTATCTATCTATCTATCTATCTATCTATCTATCTATCTATCTATCTATCTATCTATCTATCTATCTATCTATCTATCTATCTATCTATCTATCATCTATCTATATCTACCTACCTACCTACCTACCTCCTTACCTACCTACCTAGTGAGCTAGCTATCTTTTTACCAGTTCTTGGATTGAACTCAAGGCCTGAGCACTGTCTCTAGCACTCTACTACTTGAGCCACAGCACCAATTCTGGCTTTTTCTGTGTATGTGCTACTGAGGAATCGAACCCAGGGCTTCTTGCATGCTAGGCAAGCACTCCCTCTCTAATCCACATTCCCAGTCTCTTCATCTTTTTCGTAATGGCAGTTTTTATGTAAGTATGGTACTATATTATGTCCCCAAGTTTAATTTTCTGAATGCCGGTTATTTCTACGATCCCTGATCTTCTCCTCCCCTGCCTGATTTGTGATTGTTCCTGCCTTGGCCTCATAATAAAATTTAAATAAAGGCTGCTGAGAGCATAAGTGTGCATTATATAAGGACATAGGCCTGGAACCCTGGAAGATAAAAGCCATGGTCCAGAAATGAAGAGAATGATGTGGTATGTTCAACAAGCATATCTGAAAAATAAATCAGTAAATAATAGCAGAAGCAAAGCATATGGTCTGTTTGCACTCAGGGAGGTAATATACACACATAAGTAGGTAGCACACTGATACATAACTTGGCCTTCTCTTTTTGAGTTTGTGTGGCCATTCCAGGCCTTAAACTCAGGGCCCCATGCATTCCTCAGCTGTTTTGCTCAAGGCTAATTCTCTACCTCTGCCACAGCTCCACTTCCAGCCATCTGGTCATTAAGGATATAAGGGCCACCCAGGCTTGCCTGGTCTGTCCGGTATCTCCTGCTCAGCTCCCTCAAAGCTGGAAGTCTACCCTCTGGGCCATTGCTCCATTTCTGATTTTCTAGTGGTTTATTGGAGATAAGAGTCTCACAGACTTTCCTGCTCAGGCTGGCTTTGGATGGCGATCTCCTGAGCAGGCTTCAAGCGGTTTTCCTCAGGGATTTGCTGAGAATCCGCTCCATGGGAAACCTTAGGCTAAATCTTGGGAGGTACTAGGAAAACAGAAACATGAAGATTCTCCTAGTGTGTTCTAGATACTTAAGGTTGAAGACACATAACACACATAACTATTAAATCATTTTATGCAGACAGTACGAGGATCACTCCAGCTTTCAGTCCTCTCATCCTGAGGCAGTAAATTCACTTCAGGTCAAAGCTATGTGACAGAACTGGCATGTACTGGACCTTAGCTCCCAAATCCTATGACACTCATTTCTCACTTTTGGCTGCTAACTTGTGACCAGAGGGGAAATTGAGGAGAGAAAATCCTTCTCAGAGAAAGCAGCTATAATGAACATTTGGTAGTTTGCATATAAATTCAAACTCTTGGAATGACCCTGTGGAGAAGTTAGATTGTCCAGATTAAAAAATGAAGAAGAAAAGAAAGGCAGGTGCCAGTGTCTGCTGACAATAATCCCAGCTCCTCAGGTGGATGAGATGTAGAGATTCTCAGTTTGAATCCAGCCAAGGTAAGAGAGTCCTTGACATGCTTTTTCTAAGAGATAACAGAAAAACCCAGAAGTGGGTCTATGATTCAAGGCTAATGCACTACCTTTGAGCAAAAGGAGCTCAGAGTCAACCCCTAGGTTCATAGTTCAACCCCAGGACCTGCCCCCCCAAAAGAGCCTTTACTTCCATGTCTTTGTGTCTGTATGGATGCATTCCTATTGGTGAAGCTCCAGAGTAGCTATTATGAATGGCATCAAGCTTGGAAATTTTTCTCAATACAATGATTTCATAGCACAGAGATGGCTTTCATGACAGTGCATGTTCTGGGGCTCCGCTAAGTAGGCCCAGTGTAGCCTGAGGTTTCTCTGTACCTCAGGCCTGCTGGAAGAAGTCTGTCTCATTGTCTGAACAGGCAGACAAAAGGCCCCACTCCTGTACAGCTGTGTAACGAACAACTCCATCCTGGCCAATTAGTGAGGATGAGTGTGGGCAGGCTCTGAAGACAGGAGAAAAAGGCCCTTTTGTTCCCCAATCTATCTCTTTTCCCAGGGCTCTGTTTTGACAGTAAGTCTTCATTTGTGCCACCTCCCATGGCAGGCCAAGTTCCCTGCGCTTATTGTGCCTTTGTGAGTCTATGTTCTGGTATTCACATATAGTGCTAAATGTAATTCAGGAGTCCTTCTGGAACACACCTAGGGTGCTGAACCTAATGAAATCTTCCATTACAGACGATGATGGGCCTATGATGCCTCTCCTAGGTTTCCTGAAGATTGGGAAATCCAAGCTCATGTTGGATATCACAATACTTCCTGACATATGGGGCTGGTGAAGCTCATGAGATTTTGAAATCTTTCACCTCTCCTAGTTGGACCCTGGGTGACTAGGTTTTGATTGTGAACACAGGGCCTGGATCCTGGCCCTGAGCTCAGAGCAGAACTCCATTGCTTGACCATTTTGTGTCCCAGCTTCACTTCTGCTTTCTCTGTGTTGTGTGCGTGTGTGTGTGTGTGTATGTGTGTGTGTGTGTGTGTGCATACACTAGTCCTGGAGCTTGAAATCAGGACATGAGCACTGTACCTAGTTTCTCTTGTAAAAATATAGCCCTCTCCCACTTGAGCCACAGAACCAATTCAGGCTTTTTTTCTGGTAATGTACTGAGAAATCAAGCTTAGGGTTTCATATATACAAAGCACTCTACCCCTAAGGCACATTCCCAGCACTTTACTTCAGGTTTGTTAGTTTGTTTCTGTCTTTTTGTTTGTTATTGTTAGTTATAGGAGTTGAAGTCACGGCCTGGGTGCTGTCTTTGAGTTCTTTAGCTCAAATCTTGTGCCCTACAACTTTAGCCACAGTGCCACTTCAGGTTTGCTCATGGTTCATTGAAGCCAATTGTCCCTTTTGTTTTCCTAATCAGTGAAGGTCCTGCGTCTCAGGAATAATGTATAATGCACAGTCAATCTATGTCCTATGTAATAGGATGTAAAAAATATTATATGTGTAATCATACTCACTAATATATATATAATAAATAAATAAAACACGAAATGAATAACTACACTACCCGCAATATGCAGTAAACATGTGTATGTAAATATAAGTCATGTATTTAGAATATATAAGACTACTAGGACTTGAGTTCAGTCCCTGGGAACAGGCCTGACTTTCTTGTCTTCCATCACGGTGAGCATTCCCTTCCCCCACAATGCTGCTGATTTACCCAGAACCTGAGTTCAAATCCCAGGTCTCGCAGAAATAAATGACATGAATTCCAAGCCAAGGAGCCTTAAGAATTTTTTAATATTTTTAATGTATGTATGTATGCATGTAAGTATGTATGTATGTAATTACTGGAGATAACCATTTCAAAGAATTTCCTGCCAGGCTTTGGACCATGATCCTCAGCTCACAGGCTCTTGAGCATCTAGGATGACAGACGCGACTAAGCGGCTCCCTGCTTCCACTTCAAATTGCTAAGTGGTGAGTAGGAGATAAATGTCTCATGGGACCTTTTGTGTCTGGGATAGTTTTTAAGTAAGATCATCAAATCTCAGCTTCCTGAATAGGCAGGATGACAGACCTTAGCTACAGATGCCTAGGGTCCTTGGCTACACGTGATAGGGCACTAGCCATGAGCCTAACAGGGAAGGGTCAGTGCCTAGGCCCTGAGTTCAACATTTATGACCAAGAAAAATAAACCAAAACAATTGTCTGCAGGAGACAACTCATTAGAGTTCAGTACATACATAATTTTAGCCCTGATATGGGGACATATGTGAGCCTCACCTTTCTCATCTGCACAATCATCTTAGTTGTGGAGTTCTTACAAGGACCAGATGAAAGAATGTACCTCATGAAAGACTCAGCACACAACACTTCATGAAGAACTCATCACATAGCTGTATCCCACAAGCTGTCATTAGAATTAGGGTGTTTTCATTAGTATCACCATTCTTTCAGAAACACGTCACAAATTGCACAAAGTTCACATCTAATTGTTTAGAGGGGTGGAGTTTTTTTGGGGGGGTGGGGAGTTAGCCACAGGGATTGCACTGAAAGGTTGGGGCTACTGTTCTAAGATCTTTAGCTCAAGACTAGAGCTCTACCACTTTGAGCCACAGCTCAGCGTTTTGCAGACTTACTGCCAGGGCTGGGTTTTATACCCACCAGTGTCAGATCTCAGCCCCTGAATATCTTGGATGACAGGGGTGAGTGAGCCAGCAGCATCTGATTCCATGGAGTGGGATTGCAGAGGCTAAGTCAGATTACATGGCAGCTGTCAGCATCAGACTCCCAACTTGCTCTGTGATGACGTATTTGCAATCCTATCCTTATATCGTTGCGTTCAGAACATTATTTATTTATTTTTTGGTGCCAGTCTTGGGTCTTGAGTAAGAGTCTAGACATAAGCTTTTATGCTCAAAGCTAGTGCTCAATTGTGTGAGCGACTGGGCAACGTCCAGATTTTTCTGTACATGTGGTAGTGAGGATTCAAACCCAGGGCTTTGTACATACTAGGGGAGCACTCTACCACTGAGCTCCAGGAGTGACAAGTGTATAAACAGATGAATGTGTAGATTGTTAGATAGATAGATAGATAGATAGATAGACAGATATAAAATAAGAGAGATGACTGCATATTATGAAATTGCATATATGATATTACTACCAATTTTTTTTGGGTCTGGTAGTGCGCTTGGGTGCTGTACCTCAGCTCTTCAGCTCAAGGCTAGCGCTCTACCACTTTAGCCACAGTGCCAATTCTGGCTTTTTTCTTTTTTGCTTCTGTGGTGCTGAGGAATCGAACCCAGGGCCTCAGGCATGCAAGCAAGCACTCTACCACTGAGCCACTTTCTCAGCCCATTACTACCAATTATTAGCAACTAAATTATTCCTTCCTTTTTTAAATATAGTGACTGAATAAATAATGAGGTATTAATTGAAAATTAGTCAATGAAGTATAATTGTGTATAAATTTATAATATGAAAATCATACACTACTAATTTAATTGTTACTTTTATAACATTCCATTTGTATGGATGTAATACCGGAATGCATTTCTTAGACCCTCACGCCATTCATTAGTGACAGTTCCGGGATTAGACCTCCAGGCCTAAGTTGCCGGTTTTGGCTATGGCTTCCCTAATAGCCCACCAAACATCAGCGATGTGCACTTTCCGGGCCTTATCATTTAGACCCAGGATGGTCACAATACAAATGAAAAAAAAGTAAAACCACCTTATTGAACTTGTGTTTTATTCTTTACCTAATTTTTTT
This sequence comes from Dipodomys spectabilis, assembly GCF_019054845.1. Lineage (NCBI taxonomy): Eukaryota > Metazoa > Chordata > Mammalia > Rodentia > Heteromyidae > Dipodomys > Dipodomys spectabilis. The sequence goes on along the minus strand of NW_024871016.1, from coordinate 843,635 downwards.
TTGCCAGCCCTGAGATTTGAACTCAGGTCCTAGGATCCCAGAGTCTGCTGTGGCAGAGGTGCCACGACCCAAGTTCAAGCCCCGTGCTTGACCAATAAATAAATAAATAATAAGGCCCTGGCTTGGAATTTGTTTGATTTTTCTGGCAGGCCTGGGATTTGAACTCCAGGTCTGGGTAACTCTGTGGCATTGTGTGTGAAGGGGAAGCTCACCATCCTTAAAGACAAGAAATTCAGACCAGTTACCAGGGTCTGAATTAAAGCCTCAGCACTGGAAAAAATAATATTCATATATGAGATCTATTTACACACATGGGTTTACTGCCTATAACGTTTATTACCCTTATTTATTTAGTATTATTATACATATAACCCTTTATTTATTACATCATATTACCTAGATTATATTTGCATATGGATTATACATCGTATTGAGACCCACGACTTACACAGAAGGACAAAATGTGTAAAAATTGGCCATGCTTGGATTTTAACTCACAACTTAAAAGGCCCAATCCATAAATGGGGCCTCAGTCTTAGCACACCATTCTCCAGCAAACTGAGCTGCGAGGAAATTCTGAGGACCTTTGATCAAGCCACAGTAGTGCCCAATATATACATTAATAGATATGTATATGTCTATGTATATATATAATATAATATACAGCAAGAGAGGGAATGTGAGGATATTCAATTATGTATATTATTACCAATAATTAGTTATTACATTATGCCACTATATAATGAAGTATCATGGTAGAATACTTATAAAAGTAATAATTAAAAATTAATCAATATCCTTCCATTTGGGGAATCATACCATGGTGCTAGAATGGAAGACATAAATCCAATAATATTTGAATGGCACTCTAAAATACAATCATGAATTAACAGCAAATTTCATTATCACTTTTATAACATTCCATTAGCATTGACAAAAATAAGAATGAGTTTGTCAGGATCTCCTTCCATTTGTGGGTAGCAGTCCTAGCATTCGAACTCCAGGACTGGGTAGTTTACTTTGAATGCAAACCATTGGAATGACACCTTGTACATTTCAGATTTTCACGATATAAAAAGAACAACAAGGGCTGGGAAGTTGGTTCAGTGGTAGAGCACTTGCCTTGCATGCCTGAGGCCCTGGGTTCAATTCCTCAGCACCACATAAGCAAAAAGAAAAAAGCTGGAAGTGGTGCTGTGGCCCAAGTGGTAGAGTGCTAGCCTTGAGCTAAAGAGCTGAGGGACAGCACCCAGGCCCAGAGATCAGGCCCCACGAGTGGACAAAAAAAAAGAAAAAAGAACAACAAGGAGAAAAGAAACCCAGGTGTCAGTGGCTCCTGCTTTTAATCCTAGCTCCTCAGGAGGCTGAGATGAAGAGAATGCCAATTTGAATTCAGCCAGGGCAGGAAAGTCATCAACACTCTTATTTCTAAGAGATCACAGGAAAAAAATATCAGTGGGGCTGTGGCTCAAGTTGCAGAATGCTACCCCTGAGCAAAAGGAGCTAAGGGACAGGGTTATAGTTAAACCCCATACCTGCACCCCCGCAAAAAAAAGGGAGCAGTAACTCCATGTCTCTGTGTATGGATGGATGATGTATGGATGATGGGCATTCAGCAGGTTGCTCATGCCCAACCCACCCCAACCTGGGCAAGCTGGGACAAGCCCTCAGAGAGTACTAAGTCTGAGCTGGCAGCTTGAACAAAGCATCCCTCTGCCATTTAATAACTGAAGCGCCAAAGGCTTTGCCTAGGCTGGTGTGTGCAGCGGATGCATTATGTTCTAGCTGATACGTCATTAGGACAACTAGCAACCAGCCACTGCCTCCAGGAGTGGTCGAAGCTTCTGGATCCATATTCTCTATCCCTCTCTAAGATGTGACCCTAGGCCTCTGGGGCCTGGTGGCTCTCCCTCATTCGTCATTCCCCTTTGCCAAGTCAAAGACTGGTCGCAAATCTCGGCAAAGTTATGAAATAGTCAGCCAAAAGGGTAAGCCAATAAATCCCACCCTCATAACTCCTGTTACAAGTCAGCCTTGGTCTTTGAATGTGGCTTAGAGGTAGAGTGCTTACTTAGTGCGCACAAAGCCCTGGGTTTAATTCCTCAGTACCACAGAAACAGAAAAAGACATCAAAAGTGGCACTGTGGCTAGCCTTGAGCAAAAGAAGCCAAGGAACATGCCTAGACCCTGAGTTCAAGCCCCAACACTAGCAAAAAAAAAAAAGTAAGCCTGGTGAGACATATTCTTCTGGGACTCAGGAGGGCCGAAGTTAGAAGTAAGAGGTAGAGGGCAGGTGCTTGTGGCTCACCCCAGTAATCTCAGCTATTTAGGAGGCTGAGTTCTGAGAATCACAATTACAAGCAGGACAGTCTATATGAGACCCTTTTTTCCAATTAAACACCCAAAAAGCCAGAAGTAGAGCTGTGATTCAAGTAGTAGAGGGCTAGCCTTGAGCACAAAAGCTCAGGGATAGCGTCCAGGCCATGAGTTCAAACCCAAGGACTGGCACACACACACACACACACACACACACACACACCAAGACAGAACATTTGCCAGTTAGCCTGCGCAAGTTCCATCTCTAGTGGGAAAAAGGAAGGAAGACTTGCTCCAGGAGGTCCAGTGCCAAAATGCCACAGGAGTTCTAAGGCATGGAACAGGACAGAGTGCCTCAGGCAGAAGGTAAAACATGGGCAAAGGTCCTGAGGTGTGGTGTAGAGCAGGTGGTGTGGGTGGAATGAAGGTTCTGTGGCTTCATACAAGTCTGGCAGGACATTCTAGTCTGGGTCAAGGTTTGTACTTGAGTCACAGGTAGGGAAGAGGGCGGGGTCCCAGAATAGGGCCCAGGGGGAAGATTAGCTTGACTTTTCACCTTGGAACCCAGCCATTTCCTGTGGCTGGAAGCCTATTTTTCACAGCTCATCACCCTCAGGCATTCTTTTCATTGAGTAGTCAGGGAAAATGCAGGGAAGAACTCTTGCTTAAGAAAAGCTTCTAACCCAATGCCACCAGTGGCTTAACCCCTGTAAATTCTAGCTACTCAGGAGACTGGGTTCAGAGATCATGGGTCAAAGCCAGCTCAGAGGAGGAAACTTAGTGAGACTCTTCTTGCCAGTGAGCTACCGAAAGCCAGAAATGGTGCTAAGGCTCAAGTGGTATAGTGCTAGCCTTGAGGGAAAAAGTTAAGAGACCAGAGCCCAGACCCTAAGTGCAAGGCCAGCACTGGCACAGAAAAAATAAAGAAAAGCTTTCAGGAGCTCCTAGTCCACTGTGGTGAAAGGCCAAATCAGGTGGGTGCCAGAGGCTCACACCTGTCCTCCTAACTCCTCAGGAGGCTGAGATGTGAGGATAGCGGTTCAAAGCCAGCCCAGGCAGGAAAGTCAGGGAAACTCTGATATCTAAAGAACCTCCAGAAAAACGGAAGTGGCCCTGTGGCTCACGTGGTAAACTGAAGAGTTGGGGGACAGCGCCCAGGCTCAGAGTTCAGGTCCCATGACCAACACCTGGCCTACTTGGAACTCACTCTGTGGCTCTAGGCAGAGTATTTTCCAGTGGGCCCCTGAGTTTCTCCCAATGTCTAGGTGTCCTACAAGTCTTGAGAGCAGCCCATTTGGAGGTCTTTGCTTACAGATCGAGCCACATTATCAGAGAAGTGTCCAGGCTTGGGCCATGGAGGTCATTGTGCAGCTCATCAGAATGGAATCTGTCATGAGTGCAGTGTGGATCTGAGCAGTAAATCAATGTCTCAGACCACGGTTCTGGGCCAGGAGGGTAAGAAGGTGGCATGACAGGTAAAGCTTGCTAATGCAGGTATCACAAGAGTGTGAATCTGTCAGGCATACCTCAGGCAGGTGTTGAACTGGGCTCATGAAAGACTTGTGGGCTCAGGAATCCACAGCCGGCCTGCTGCTGCTTGTAACTTTCGCTATCCCTGGAGTTCCAGTCACAGAATTCTGCTTTCCTCACCAGTTCTTGGGGTCCAATGAAGGTCTTCAATCATGGGTCGACTACAAAAGAGCATCCACAGTGTCCTTTCCCTTGGTTCTGTCGCCCTGAGCACTGATGGAAGGGCAGGTTCCATGGAATTTACTACCATGGCCCAGACACAGTCAGGGGCTGCTGGGAGCTGATATTTACTGTAGTTCAAGTGGTAGAGTACGAACTTTGTGCAAACAAGGTAAAGGATACCACCGAGGCTTTGAGTTCAAGGCCTCATAAACTCACACAAACACATACACACACACACACACACACACAAACACATACACACACACACACACATGCACAAAAAAGCACACACAAAAACATCCTTAGCAAGTCCCAATGGCTCATACTAGCAATCCTAGCTACTTAAGAAGCTGAGCTCTTAGGATGACAGCTTGAAGCCAGTCCAGGCAGGAAAGTCCGTGAGACTATTCTCTCCAGTAAACTACTAAAAAAGATGAAAAGTAAGCTGTGGTTGAAGTGGTAGAGAGTTAGCTTTGAGCAAAGGAAGCTCAGGGACAGTACCTAGGCCCTGATTTCCAACTCTAAGATTCTTTTAAAGACACCCTTTGCCTCCACCCCACCCCTAATCAGGCCATAAATCCAAACTTTGGTCACCCTGGATCTCACTTCCACTCCTGCCACTTTCATAGCACTGCCACAAGTGGCCGGTGTGTGGCCAGCACTGAATTAAGAAGTGAACATACAACAAGAGGGGCATAGCCAGGTCAAGGCTAATGCCCCAGAACATTGAGGCATTGGCCATACCAGTCTTTCATGCCCCAGTTCCCTGGACCTAGAATCTAAAGTGTATGCCTCTGTATTCTGGGCAACCAAAATTGTCTAGAAGGACCTGAGAGGCCAAGCTGGGGCGGGAAGATAGACTTTCCTGCGACAAAGTATGTTGACATTTCCTAGACACCGATGGATACTTCCAAGCCACCTTGGCCTCACCTCCCATGTAGCCCCAGATCCTCTTTGCTTGGGCAGCCTTCAGTCAGCTGTCAAGCTCGAGTTAGCCAGAGCCTTTGGAAATCCTCTTTTCCCCACTCCAATGCCAGCCTGCAGGGAGGAACGTGCAGCCAGAAGCACAGATGAGCAAAAGGACAAGACATCGCACAACTAAGGACCCTCAAATGGCAGGGGAGACCCTATGCCAGCTGGTCCTGCTGACCCAGAATCCCCTGGAGGTGCCCAAAGATTTGGACAGGTTAAAACTGAATCTCAAAGTAAAGCTGGAATGTAGGCCTCTGGCAATTTAGGACTCATTGTAGACCCTGATAGGGGGCTAAAGGGCAATGTCAGCATGAAGGAGGGGCACCATCCGAGGTCAGAAAGAATCAAACAGGCGCTGAGGAAGTAGACAGAGAAAGACAAGGGAAAAATACACATACACACACACACACACACACACACACACACACACACACACGTAGCCCAAGGCCTCAGCAGTCCCTGAGCATTCTGAACATTTCACCCCCAAGAAGATGGCATTACTGTCTTCAGACCAACTGTAGCTCAGGGCCTCTCATACATCTGGAATGACTCATAACACAACTTGACATTTCTTAAATGTATACACCGCTATGCAGAAAACTCAGCTACCTTATTTTTGGTTGTCGGTCATGGGGTTTGAACTCTGGTCCAGCGCACAGTCCCTCAGCTCTTCAGCTGAAGGTGGGCACTCTACCACTGGAGCCACAGTGCCACTTTGGGCTTTCTGGTGGTTCACTGGAGATAAAGTCTCACAGATTTTCCTTCCCGAGCTGGCTTTGAACCGCAATCCTCAGATCTTAGTCTCCTGAGTATCTCGGATGACCCACTGTGAGCCACTAGTGGCACCCTGCTCTAGCCACCTTCTTAGACCCAGGGGAAACCCAACTCTTCAGGCCACAAATCACAGGCAACCCTTCACTTCAGACTTTGACACCAGCATCCAAAACCTTTCTTCCATGGATGGAGAGCATATAATTGACACTACCGTCCCACCCCTGCTCCCATTCACCCACACCCTGCCTGCCACAAGCCACGACCTCTGGAGTCCTTGGTAAGGCACCACACACCCTGCTGTGGTTTCAAACTGGGGCAAACCTGGGGAGTCCTTAGAAATGTCTGTACAGTGAGGCCAGCACCTGCTCTCCCAACCACAGCACCCCCACTATTTCACCATCTCTTACAAACAAGGAAAGGGTGTCTTTCTTTCTTTCTTTCTTTCTTTCTTTCTTTCTTTCTTTCTTTCTTTCTTTCTTTCTTTCTTTCTTTCTTTCTTTCTTTCTTTCTTTCTTTCTTTCTTTCTTTCTTTCTTTCTCTCTCTCTTAAATTCTCTCTCTCTTTCTTTTTTCTTTCTTTCTTTCTCTCTCTCTCTTAATTTCTCTCTCTCTCTCTCTTTCTTTCTTCATTTCTTTCTTTCATTTTTTGTTTTTGGTTGAGGGGCTTGAACTCAGGTCTTGGGTACTGTCTCTGAATTCTAATTTTCCTTAAGATCAGTGCTCTACCACTTGAGCCACAGTGCCACTTCCGGTTGCAGATTGGAGATGAAGCTCTCGTGGGACTTTCCTACCTGGTCTGGGAAATGAGATCCTCTGGATCTCAGCCTCCCGAGTGGCCAAGATGACAGGCGTGGAATGACAGGCGTGAGCCACTTACACATGGCTTAAGGTGTCTCGTACTTCAGAATTTCCAGCTAGTCCTCCTCTAGAGGCTACCACCTAGACATCCCTCTACCTCTCTCAGGGACAGCAAAGGGAGGCTCAGAATCTGGGTGGGGCAATGGGCATTAAAGGGCCCCTCCACATTACTAGCCCTCTCTAAGCTCTTATTTACCTCCTCTGGATGGCCTGGTCGTCCAGGGCAGATCAGACCCAATAGGATTTCTGGGGGCTGCCTTGTATTCCCCCCCTCCGCCCCACAAAACAGGTACCTGAAGATTTCTAGGGCCAGCTGCTCCATGTCCTGGTGAAAGACGTTGAGAGTGTTGCTGATAACGCAGTCCAGGGCTGTCCAGGGCAGAAGGAGTGTCCACCTCCCTTCTGTCAAAGAAGGAGACACAAAGCATGGATGGAACTACTAAGAGCTACAGGGCATAGCTTTCTACCCATCATCAAGGTCGCTTATATTGATAGCCCTTGGCCTTGATCTTGGTGCCTGGGCGTAGTCCCTGAGTTTCTTTGGCTCCAGACAAGCTCTCTTCCACCTGAGCCACTGTACCACTTCCGCATTTTCTGTGTATGCACGACCTAGGTTTCAAACCCTGGGTTTCCTGCATTCTAGACAAACCCTCTACCTCTAAGACACAATCCCAGACCTGCATAACTGTTCTTCTGTGACCCATTGGGCCTGTCTCCAGACAGTCTTGCACATGTGTACTGAGCTTCTCACCAACATCCCTGGCTGGAAATGAACATGCTCTGCTATGTTGTCCATCATCTGAAGCACCTTTGCTCTCTGTGCTTCCTGTCAGATCCTCCTTGCTAAGTAAGACCCCCTTTTCAAGTGCTGCCTCTAAGAAGCCTGTTCTGATCACCTTGGCAAAGCTGGAGCCTCTCTGCTCTGCAGGCTTCTGGCCTTATCACTCTCTACTTTCTATCCAGTGTGGGTTGAAAGAGCACGAAGGGGAAGGCCTGGCTTCCACCACCGGATTTCTGAAGGTCCTGATACACCATCCAGGGACAGGTGTTATATCACACTCTGCGAGAGGGTGCTCGAGGCCTGGGCAGTCTGTGGGCAGCAAGAAGGGGCCATTTCTTTGTGTGGGCTTGAACTCAGGATCTGGGATCTGTCTCTCTGAATTTTCGTGCTCAAGGCTGGTGTTATACCACTTGAGCCACAGCTCCACTTCAGGCTTTTTGGTGGTTCCATGGAGAGTAGATTCTCACAGGCTTTCCAACTTATGACTGACTTCAAACCATGATCCTCAGATCTTCAGCTTCCCGAGGAGCCAGGATGACAGTTGTGAGCCTGAGCCCCAAGTGACAAGTACCAAAGGCTTTTTTTTTTTTGCTCCCATTTTTCTCCTGTCAACTAGCAAGCCCTAGTTAAAATAATCAGTTCCATGGATCAAGATCCTCTCCTAGGTCAGTTAATGCAAGGAGATAAAGTTTCTTTGGAAAAGGCTAGTCTGAGTGGGCCTAGTAGTGTGTTCAGGGGAGTGTGGGTGGGTGTGGGTGTGGGTGTGTGAGTATATGTCAGTGATACCTACTGCCATCTCTCTGGTTCCTAATCATCCCAGCAGGGAGTGCATCCAGGATACTCACCCCAAGGAAGGCGGGTGGGGAGGGTACCTGAGGTCACATCCAGGGGGATGATTCGAATTATGTCCTGCAACCGAAGCCTAGACAGATAAAGGAGAGAAAAAGAAGTTTTGGGGAACATCAAGGGAAGCCCCTTGTCTTTAGCTACAAGTACCAGCGAGAAGACTGAATCCTCTTTCTTTGTAGACAGATAAAAGGTGTACACAGTTCATTTATTTTATTATTATTGTGTGAGTCCTAGGGCTTGGATTCAGGTCCTGGCTGTTATCCTGAGCTTCTTTTGTTCAAGGCTGAGGCTCTACCACTTGAGCCACAGCACCAAATCTGGCTTTTTTGTGTGCTGGTTGGGAGGGAGGTGGTTTATGGGAGATAAGAATATCAGAGACTCTCCTGACCAGGCTGGCTCTGAGTCATGACCATCAGACCTCAGCTTCCCAAAATAGCCAGGATGATGGGCAGGAACCACGAGCTCCTGGCTGCCACCATCCACTTATAATCCCTTAGTCCCAGGGCTGAGCCACCCACAATGAACCCCTTTGTTGGGAGTGGGAAGCAGACATGAGTGGGTGTGATACTTCAACAGCCTACCTATCTTTGAGTGTTGTTCCTTTTCAGTCTGATGGTGCCTTCCTCCTTATCCACAGCAATGACTTGGCTCTGTCACAAGAATAAATGTCTCCCAGGAGGTGTTAGGTCTGGGGTCTTTCCTCTGCATCCCGCCCCCCTAATCGAAACGACACACCCCAGCAAAGGGTAGTAGACACGGAGTGGTTTCATTACCTTATAGCCAGGGTCTGGCCAGATAGGTGAGGTTGAGGGTCAGAGGCCCGGGATCATGCTGGGCAGGGTGACAATGTGATGCCTCCTCAACCACTTTCCTTCAAAGGTCTAGGAGAGAGATATGGGGAAGGACTCACGGGATGGACAATGAATAACGTCACAGTCTAGCCGGGACACAGAGGGGCTTACCTCATGAAGCTGGTTCAACAGGCTGAGCGACACAGCTCTTGACCCACAGCCCACATTCAGAATGAGAGGGCCACCTTGGGTTCCAGCCAGATGGGGATGATGGGCCACCTCCTCCAGCACCCATTCAACCAGTTCCTGTGTGAGAGAGAGACAGAGAGAGAAAGAAGGCTGGAATTACACTTAAGCCGGGTGCCGGTGGTTCAAGCCTATAATCCTACCTACACAGGAGGCTGAGATGTGAAGATCAGGGATCATAGTTAGCCCAGGCAGGAACGTCTGTGAGACTATTATCCTCAAAGAACTGCCAGAAAACCAGAAGTGATGCTGTGGCTCATGTGGTAGAGCACTAGCCTAGATGTGAGGAGCTCGGGGACAGTACTCAGGCCCAAAGCTCAAGCCCCATGACTGACAAACAGTGGACTTCCTACCATAAGAAATGGACTGCATAGCATCCACTGTCCTAGGGAGTATGGCAGAGAAGTCAGGCCGAGCTTCCTGTGAGCTTGGGGTCACGAGTAGGTCACCCAGATTCTCCATGCCTCATTTTCCCAGCTGCAAAACTGAATAGAGTGAAGGATCCCCTTCCTCATGGGGATAGGTGATGAAAGACAGCGAAGTTTTGTTTTATAATCTCACACCTGTTGCATGATTAATAACAGACTCCATCTGCCATACCACCTCCGGCTGAGTCTGCATGAGAGATCGCGCCAAGCAAAGCCTAAGCTTCATGGAAACATGCCTGCAAGAAGGAGGTGTTAGTTCAAGGATTCTTATACACTTGGCTACACCTTTATTGCCTCTACCTTTATTCTTACTATATTCTTCTTGGTTGTATATTTGTTGCCTTTATTCACGTTTTGGCTATTTTTCTATTGATCCGTGAACAGAGAATGTTGTTTTTTTTCTTCTCTAAATAATAAAGACTAAGACCAAAGATTAGATGTGGACAGTGCCCCAATCAATATATCATCTGATGTGACGCTGCCTCCCGAAACTCCTGCCACTTCACAAGCAATTTTGCTGTTCACTCATAATAAATATAGAAATTTAAAATTTTCAGATATGTTACAACAGGCAGAATTAACGAATTAAACAAAACCAGAACGAGCTATCCCCAAATCACAGAGAGTTATAGAAAAAGGGAACCTTGATAATAAAAGGAAAAGAAAGATTCCCCCAACAGTTATGACTAAGTTTGGTCCAGCTTGCGTTATAGGGATTAGATGGTGGTTTCTCACAAAACATAAAGATAGTGACATCATATTTCCTGAGCTGACCGATGAACCATTGCCTTATACAGGAATTTATAAAGATGAAATTAGATGGATTAATGTAAAAGGAAAAAGAGTATCTTGGTACTCATTAGCTTTTATGCGAAGATTAGGCAGCTCTAGACCATTATGGTGTTTGTTATCAAAAAACAACAAGATGGTTTAAAATGATAATTAGAAATTTATGTGAACAAATATTGGGATTAAAATCAGAGGAAACGGACAGTGCCTGACTCAAACTGGAAGTGGTTATTAGGATGGTTTCAAAGGGACTTGATAATATATGGAAAAACTAAGGAGAGTACAATGTAAGTACAGCCCTGTCTTAGGTCTGTTAATTAATAAACATTAAAAAAGGCTGAATAGATGATGCATTGTATTAATCAATATGGTAGACTTTTCTTGCACCACTTAGCTTAAAGAGTTGGTGGGATAGTCATCTATTTTCATGGAACCCATAATGTTAATTCTCCTCAATAAAGATACAATCAGATACAACTCTTTTGAGTCTGTGTCTGTTTGTCACTTCACCTCTCCTTGCCCACCTATCCCAAGATCCCTGTCCCATCAGTCCCAGTGCTCTGGCCGAGCTGGTCTGTTGCAGGTGACGCCCAGCGTCGGGCTCGAAAGCACATGCAGCTTGAAGCTGTACAGATAATTCTTAGAAAGGTAAGTTGTTTCTTCTCTTACTCTCATTATTTTCAAGCAAAGGATAGGACCTCATCAGAGCGCTGCAGGCTCCCTGATAAAGGCTGATCAGCATAAGACGATGAGCAGTTATTTAAAATCATGGGGCATTCTCAGTCTAGAAATAAGGAATTATTTCTCTCTGTGTTAAAACACATGTTGGAAAGTAGAGGTAATCATGTTTCTAAGAAATCTTTTGTGGAGTTCTATGAGTTTGTTTTAAGGGTTTCACCCTGGTTTCCTGAGGAGGGAAGCTTATCTATAAAAAACTGGAAGAAGGTTAGTATAGAAATGAGATTAGCTGGTATTCAGCAAAAACAAGATGAGCCTTATAAAGAATTTGTGGCTAGATTAGAAGTGGCCTTGCAGCTAATGCTTCCCCCCTCTGAAGGAATGGAGCTATTGCTCAAACAATTGGCATGGGAAAATTTAAATTCACTATGTAAAGAACTCATAAGGCCCATAAGAAAGACAGGATTATTGCAAGATTATGTTAAAGCATGCATAGATGCCTCACCAGCAGTCATTCAAAGAATAACATATGCTGCAGCAATGAAAGAAGAACCATTCAGTGCTTATGCACAAAAATTACATAAGTCGCGACCTCAGGCCAGAAATGGGGTCTGTTTCTCATGTGGCCAGTCAGAACACATGAGTAAAGATTGTCAATAAAAGCAAAATAAACCTAGTACCAATAAAAAGGGTAAAGCGCCTGGACTTTGTCCAGGATGTAAGAAAGGCAATAATTGGAAAAATGAGTGTAGATCAAAATATCATAAGGATGGAACTCCCCTAACAGAAGAAGAAAAGGAGACAAAAAAAAGAGAAGAGGGGTGCTCCCTCAGCCCCGTAAACAAAGAGGGTAAACACCTACTGTTACACAAAAATCCCCTAAGGGATCTGTTCCATTAAATCCCTTGTCTCCTCCATTTACAGTATGGCATTTGCCAAGAGCTACTCCAGGAAGTGCATGGTTAGATCTGGCAGCAAATAGAGATTACATTATCTCTATCATGGATGGTGTTCAGCTAATAGACACTCAAGTTCCTGGTCCTGTAATTGAAGGAACTGTGGGCTTGATAATTGATAGAAGCTCAAATTACAAGAAAAATTTTGAGGTATTACCGAGAATAGTTGATGCAGATTATCAAAGGGAAATTAAAGTAATGGTAAGGTCTTTAAAAGAAAATATACAAATACATAAGGATCAAAGAATAGCTCAAATCTTAATTTTAAATTATGCCCATCTTCCAAATCAAATCCTAAAACAAGATTGAGGTACAGGAGGTTTCAGTTCCAGAGAAACTCTGGCCTGGGTCGACCCATGAACACTATAAAAGTGAATAGCAAGCCTATTAAAGGTTTCTTGGACACGGGGCAGACCAAACATGTATTGCAGGAAAAGACTGGCCCTCATCCTGGCCAATTATGAAGACAAAATCTGCATTAATGGGATTGGGTATGGCTAACAATGTTGCTCAAAGTTCAAAAATTTTAAAATGGGAGTGTGAAAATAGATTTGGAAATTTTCAACCTTATATTATGTCTTCGTCGCCCTTTACATTATGAGGCAGAGACATAATGCAAAACATGGAACTAAAATTAGTTACTTCAAATTCCTTTAATGTACAAAATTTTTCATAGGGTCCGCTGATGACAAGTTTGCTGATGCAATATCATGGAAAAATGATCAGCCTGTGTGGGTTGATCAGTGGCCCCTATCTCAAGAGAAGATATAGGCTGTAGAACAATTGGTAAATGAGAAATTGCAGAAAAGGACATTTAGAGGAATCCAGTAGCTCTTGGAATGCTCCAATTTTTGTAATTAAAAATAAATCTGGGAAATAGAGGTTGTTACAAGATCTCAGAGCCATTAATAACACCATGCATGAGATGGGGGATATTGAGCCAAGACTTCCATCCCTTGTGGCTGTTCCTAAAGGACCTTATATAATAGTCATTGATTTTCACGATTGCTTTTTTGCAATAAAATTTGATCCTAATGATTCTCAAAGATTTGCATTTCATGTGCCCTCATGTAATTTGAAAAGGCCCTGGCAGAGATAACAGTGGAAGGTCTTGCCACAAAGCCTGAAAAATTCTCCTACATTGTGTCAAAAATTTGTGGATAAAACTTTACAAAAAACTAGGAAAGAGTTCTCTAATGCTTATATTATTCATTATATGGATGATATTTTAATAGCTGCTGAAAGTAAACATTTAATGGAATAGATTTTAACAATTAACCATTGAACAATTCACCAGCTTTGGTTTGCTTATTGCTCCAGATAAAATTCAACATAATAAACATTTAAATTGTTTAGGAAAAATAATACATGATGATTACATCATGTCACAAAAAATAAGTATTAGGCTAGATAAATTAAAAACATTAAATGATTTTCAAAATTTACTAGGAAATATAAATTGGGTTAGACCCTAGTTAAAAATTACCACAGGAGAATTACACTCATTGTTTGAAGCCCTAAAGGAGGATTCTAATCCTAAATCTAAGAGACAATTGACTTCAATAATGTTAGAAAAAATTTCATTTGTGGAAGAAAAGATACAACAAGCAAAAGTGGTCCAATTGGAGTTTAATAAAGACTGGGATTTTATAATAATAAAGACAACTTATACTCCTACAGAATGTTTATGGCAAGATGGAGTCCTGGAATAGCTTCACTTGCCTCACACTCAGACAAAAATGGTAGCCTCTTATGTATATTTGTGTAGTCAACTCAAGGCAAGGAGTAGGTCCCGAGAGTTATTTGGGAAAGAAATGCATAATATAATTATACCTTATAATAAACAACAATTAAAAATATTATTACCGAATGATGATAATTTGGGATTAGCATTATTAAATTATACAGAACAAATAAAATTTCATGTTCCTCAACATCCTTTATTAAAATTTGTGGAAGAGGTAAACATTTTTCCATTTGTGGTAACCACAACACCTTTAGAAGGAGCTTCGGTGGTATACATTCCAGACCACCCCCCTATTTCCAGCCATAGAGACAGCTCTTTTATCAGGATAATCAAAAATTATAGGCTTGTTACAACAGTTACAAAAATTAATTCAACTTAGAAAAGAAAAATTATTTATTGGACACATAAGAGGACATACAAATTTACCAGGTCCTCTTTCAGTTGAAAATATGATGGCTGACTTATTAACTAGAAAAACTATCTTCTGTAATGTATTAGAAGTAGCACAAAAGAGTCATGCAATGCATCATCAAAATTCATTAGCCTTACCAAGAATGTTTAGCTTAACTAGAGAACAGGCTAGACAAATTGTAAAAATTGTGATTATTGTACAGATGTTTACCATCCATTAAAATTAGGAGTTAATTCTCAAAGGATTAAACCTCAGGTTTTCTGGAAAATGGACATTACTCACATCTCAGAACTTGGAAATTTGTCTTATGTACATGTCACAGTAGACAGCTCTTCTCATGTTAATGCACGCCTCAGCTTGTATAGGAGAAGCAGTAAAAGTTGTTATACAATATCTAATGACTTGCTTTCAAGTTATGGGGCTTCCCAAATGACTAAAAACTGATAATGCACTTGCTTATACATCACAAGCCTTTAAAAGATTTTGTGTATGTGGAATATAGAACATACTACAGGGAATCCTTATAAGCCTCAAGGTCAAGCAATAATTGAAAGAAGTCACCAAATATTAAAAATCCAGTTAGAGACAAAAAAAATCAATAATACTTTCCCCATCAAGCATTACAACATGCTTGTAATTAATCACCTTAATACTAATGAATAAAATTTTACACTTATGCAAAAACATTGGGGAGAAATTGGATTAAAAGTTCAGCCAAAAGTTAAATGGAAAGATTTGCTCACAGGCACCTGGAAAGGGCCTGATGTATTAATCACCTGGGGAAGAGGGTATGCGTGTGTGTTTCCACAGCATACCAAGTCACCCATCTGGATTCCCCACCGATTTATGCGCCCCTACAATAATAGCAAAAACCCAGAAAAAAAGCAGAAGATGCAGATGAAGAAAGTCATGCAAAAGCTCAAAAGGCTTCACCTTTCTCATCAACAGATGAAGACAATGAAAGAAGCCCAACCACCAACTTGGGAACAAATTAAGAAGCTCACCCATTCTGCGGAGGATGTGTGGTTTCTACAGAAAAGACTATCACTGTTGAAAATATGTTTCTTGCTATGCTTGCCATTATTGCTGTGCAGGCAGCGTTTGTTTCAGGAGAACAATACTGGGCATATGTTCCTAATCCTCCTCTTCTACAACCGGTGGGATGGGGGGATGAGTATATAATAAAGGTAATGACAAATAATAGTGACCTGCCAGGGAGTTTGGAGGACTATTCTAATTCTCATATGACTTCTCAAATAATTAATTATGAGGGAATGACAGATACCACCCTAATTTGCATAACGCTATCAGGAAAAATATCTCCGCGGGTGATTGCCTATAAACTATAGAACTTTTTTGATTGATGCCCTTGATCAATCCAATGATAAAACGTTCAAAAAAAGATTGATGTGGGAAATTGGCATGATGACCTTAGGCTTTCATACTTATAATCAATCCTTTGTCATTCCCAAGAGGAATATACATTTAGGTAACTGCCTACAAAAATATCATGACAAAGATCAATTTTGGGATGCATTAATTACCTCACCAATCTTGTGGGAATGTGGTTTCAAAAGGCTTCTTTTTTACAACCCTATGGGGCACTAGATAGTACTTTTTATTTTTCCATTGCTAACCTCGATTATGATTATGCCGCCTACTTAAAACATAATTCACGAAAGTTTAAAGCTATGCTCCTGATACGCATGGCTCACTCCAGGGTGGGTGGCTTCCATTTTGGTGTCACTCTCCCTTTCACAATAAAACAGGCACTCAGCCGGCTTTGTTCAGATTTTTTGTAGCAACAAACAGATTTTACTGAAAAAGCCCAAAGAAACTATCAGTACTGCAGTTGGGGTAAGAGCACGTGTGGGTTATCCTTCGGAATTTTAGCTGGAAAACTTGATGATCCAATTATTATTAATCAGTGAAAATCTTATTGTATTAGCTGTAAGGATTGTGTTTTTACTAATTGTCTTACTTCTTCTCTAGATAAAACATATTCTGTAATTTTTATTTTAAAAAGACCTTTGTATGTAATGTTACCTGTAGTTCTACAAAATGACCCTTGGATTAAAAATTCTGCTTTACAAATGCTGAAAACTCTGGATATTATGTTGTGGCCAAAACGCTTTGTTGCAGCCTTGATTTTAGGAATAAGTGCTTTAATAACAATAATTACCTCTTTAGCCATTTCTACATCAGCCTTAGTAAATGAAGTAAACACTGCTCATTTTGTTAATGATTTAAGCAAAAATGTTTCATTAGCTCTAGCAGAAAAAGGAAGTATAGATAAAAAATTAGAAATGAAAGTAAATGCCCTGGAGGAAGTGGTTCTGGCTATAATAGGTCAGGAAGTTCAAAATTTCACAACACAACTCTCAAATGTCAAGCTAGTTTTAAATATATCTGTGTTACTCCTCTAACATATAACTTTTCTTTTAATTGGAATGCCACCAAAAATCATTTGTTAGGAGTTTGGAGAGATAATGATATTTCTCATGATATGGAGCCTTTACAGGACAAAATTACAGCAGTTAGTAAAGCTCATTAAGATGTAAAAAATTTACAATCTCTGGCGGAGTTACTTAAGCATAACTTGGAGGCTCTCAATCCTCTGGATTGGATTCAGTTAATAATTATAATTGCCATTGTCGGATCAATTTTCCTAATTCTTTTTCTTATATTTCCAGTCATTTTCCTGCTGATCTTTAGATCTGTCACTTCTGTGCGCCAAGACATTCATGAGCTTCAATTAAAAAATAAAAAAGGAAGAAATGCCATGCCACCTCCTGCTGAGTCTGTATGAGAGATCATGCCAGGCAAAGCATAAGCTTCATGGAAACATGCCTGCAGGAAGGGGGTGTTGGTTCAAGGATTCCTATACACTTGGCTGCACCTTTATTGCCTCTACTTTTATTCTTACAACATTCTTCTTGGTTGTACATTTGTTGCCTTTTTTTCTCATTTTGACTATTTTTTTATTGATCCACAAACAGAGCATGTTGTTTTTTTCTTCTCTAAATAATAAACACTAGGACCAAAGAATAGATGTGGTCAGTGCCCCAATCAATATATCATCTGATGTAACGCTGCCTCCAGAAACTCCTGCCACTTCACAAGCATTTTTGCTGTTCACTCATAGTAAATATAGAAATTTAAAATTTCCAGATATGTTACAACAGGTAGAATTATTGAATTAAACTAAACCAGAAGGAGTTATCCCAAAAGCACAGAGTTATAGAAAAAGGGACCCCTGATAATAAAAGGGAAAAGAAAGATTCCTCCAAGAGTTATGACTAAGTTTGGTCCAGCTTACATTATAGGGATTAGATGGTGGTTTCTCACAAAACATAAAGTTAGTGAAATCATATTTCCTGAGCTGACCGATGAACCATTGCCTTATACAGGAATTTATAAAGATGAAAATAGATGGATTAATGTAAAAGGATAAATATTATCTTGGTACTCATTAGCTTTTATGCAAAGATTAGACAGCTCTAGACCATTATGGTGTTTGTTATCAAAAAAAAAAAACAAGATGGTTTAAAATGATGATTAGAAATTTATGTGAACAAATATTGGAATTAAAATCATAGGAAACGGGAGATTGGAGGAAGATGTGGAGGAGAAGCTGAAGGCTAAACAAGCTTTAGCATAGAAAGCAGTTTTAGTGTTCCAGTGAACATCCTAGGCCAGAGAATTACACCAAGTGTGCCATCACAGTACAGAGATTTTGGAAAGAGAGGGAAAATCCAGGGAGAGGGACAGATCTGTGAACGTGCCAGCAGCCTTGGTAGCAGTGGAGGCAGCAGCCATAGCTACCATATCTGCAACACAGAGAGTACAGTTTAAGGCGCCAGACCCAGTGGGCGAGCGGATTCTACATAACATCAGCATGAACTGACATGTAGCAGATATCTTCATCCTGCAGATCGCATACCAGAGATGACCCAGGAAACAAGACTCAGGCAACTTGTGTAGAAACTTGATATCCTCACTCCTTCTCAGGGAGCAGAGGAGGGGAAGGCACCCATCCCCCACCCCACTACTGGAGATCTCCATCTACAATACTGACAAAGGCCCAGCTGAGCTGCCAGCTCCGACTCAGGCCTTGGGAGAAAACAAGACCATCATTTAGCAGGTCACAGGAATCTGCCCAGACCTGCCCAGAAATTACTAACAAAAATATTTATTTTAAATCTTAATTCCAATTTAGCCAGTTCTACAAATTCCTACATTAGATGAACTTTGCTATTTCTCCAGGCTTAACATTTTGTAATCCTTCATCATTTGTTTGGAATCCAACAGAATGAGACTTACTTTTTCAAATTTTTGGTTGGGCATCATGAGGCATTTTGCATCTAGGAATGTTCTGTAATGAAGTGAGCATTTAAAACATAACTGAGGAATATATATGAGCTGCATTTCATTAGGAAACTTGACTTTTCAAAATATAATGACAAAATTAGTTCAAACTTCCAATTCTGTATTATGTTCTTGTTTGGTTTGTTTTATTGAGACAAAATTATACTACCTGGTACAGGGAAGGTATCACTATGTAATTCCACTCTCTAATCACGTGTCTTAGTCTGAGTGCTAGAATTCCAGGCTTTTATCACATTACCCAGCTATAGTTAGTTGGTTTATTTAATCTAGAAACAGACTATCAATTCTGAACTTCTCCGATTATCTTATCCAGTAGACTGACTGCTCAGAATGTTTATGTACAATTTTTAAAGATGTTCTATCTTTTTTTTTGGTGTCTGGTCGTGGGGCCTGACCTCTAGGCCTGGGTGCTGTCCCTCAGCTCTTCAGCTCAAGACTAATGCTCTACCAGTTGAGCCACAGTGCCACTTCTGGCTTTTTATCTTTTTGCTCATGTGGGCTGATGAATTGAACTCAGGGCCTCATGCATGCAAGGCAAGTGCTCGACCACTGAGCCACCTTCCCAGCCCCTGTTCTAACATTTGACACAGGATATAAACATTTTCAGATGCACCTGCTCTGGTCTCTGATTCATTCCTCCATGGATGGACCTGATTCCTTTAATAATGATTACTTGACTTTCTTATTATCTCTGGGCCCTACCTATGTAATATTCTCAAGCTTTATTGGGGAAAATTCACTTGAGGACTTTCTTTTTTATGTTTAGTTTTTTTTTAATTGTGAAAATACCATAAGAAGGGTTACAATAACATGGGCAAGGTAAAGAGTACATTTCTTATCAGGCATTGTTGCCTCGTACTTGAGGACATTCTGATGTTAAAAATTATCACTTGTTCTAGTCTTACTCAGGACATATTTTCTATCATTTTCTAACTTTTCTACACATTCAGAGAATTGTTTCATGTATGTGTTTGCACATATAAGCGCCTCTGTTTGTATGTGCATGTTTGTATGTATGTATGCAAAAACCTCAAGCTCTTATCCAGCAATCTTGCTCATAACTGGTATTCCATCACTTGAGCCATTCCTCCAATGCAGCTTTTGGCTGGTTAATTATAGGTAGTGTCTCAAAGACTGTTCTGCCCAACCTGGATGCAAACTGAACTTCCCAAATATTTTTACATTCTTAGGTTTCATTTTTACATGAGTATCAACTTTTAACCTAGAAACATTTTTAGGAGTGGAAAGTCTAAACTGTAGCCCAGATTTTTAACACAAGAATTCATATAAAGTTAGATGAACATACACATTACATGTCCTGAATGTACGCTGTTAGAAATGTGATCTTAAGCCGTGTGCCAGTGACTCATGGCGATAATCCTAGCTACTCAGGAGGCTGAGATTTGAGGATTTCAATTCAAATCCAGCACGAGTAGGAAAGTTTCCAAGGCACTTATCTCCAATTAACCACCAGAAAATTGGAAATGGCATTGTGGCTCATATGGTAGACTGCTAACCTTGTGCTGAAGAGCAGAGGGACAGTGCCCACGCCCACACTTCAAGCCCCACTACTATCAAAAAAAAGGAGAAAAAAAGAAAAGAAAAAGAGATGTGATCTTAGCCACCAGTTCATTGCTAGTTTAGTTCCTGCTCTCCCAACATGGCATTTTTTCCAGTTAAGTCCATGCTCTTATATCCGACTTGCTTTGGAACCAGAATTATTCTTCTTTTTACAAATTTGCCTGATTAGCTACCATGATTTAGAGCTAGTAGATGAAAGAGAGTGACCTCATCCTTCATGTTCTACTTAGTAATAATGTCTCTCTATATCACTCCCATAGATCTACATAAACTAGCCTTGGCTTTATTGTTTCAAATTTGTCTTTTTGCAGAGTCTTCTATAGTGTATTGAACCATTATACTTAAACACAGAGCTTCTCTTTCTCCTATTATTCCCATTGTTTCTCCTACTGTTAACTTATGTACAGTTGGGAAATAATACACAACACACTAACACACAATAAATGTTTCTGAGAACCTTCTTCCCACTCAAAAGTGGTCTTAGTTTACAGAGCTTTTATTCAATTTGTACATAAGGTGCTCCAGGAAAATGGTTTTTTCATGCTTTTTATTGTAAAAATAGTGAACAGAGGGGTTAGAGTTACGTAAGTAAGTTAATGAATACATTATCTATCAAGCATTGTTACCTCTTCTTTTGTTTTTCCTCTGCAATCCCTTTTCTCCTCACTATCCCAAATCCCATCCTCCCCTCCCCAAGTTATACAATTCGTTTTCTACATAGTGTCTTGTTCATCTCATTGTTAAAATGGGTCATACTGTATCCTTGTTTCAGCATTTTGTTATTTCCTTTCCCTTCCCCATATTAGAAAAATATATATTCAAGATGCGGGTCACCGACATCAAATACAGTGACAACAGGGGTTATACTATGGAGGAATAAAATAGAAAAACAAAAAAATCACATAGTACATGTTAGACACATTAAAAACAATAGCTAGAAAGATAAAAACAAGTTGTATCCTTATTTGGGGCTCATTTCACTTAACATAGTCTTATATGGCCATATGTACATGGATAATGTTTTATAAGCCATGTAAATTCCATATTTTCTCATTACTAAGTTGTCTCTGAAACAAGTGTTACCTCATGTCCATAGATATACTTGAGCTATTTCAGTGAAGCCAGAAAACATTCATTTTTCCTGGAGCAGCACTATAGATTGTTTTTGGAAGTAAGTGGAAGGAACTGTTACTGCAAGTGGAAACTGATTCCAAGAGAGAAATTGAACATAGAGAAATGACAAAGTTCAAGTTAATATGTGTTGTCCTTTTTACTCTAGAAGGAAAGAATTCAGGCTTTAAGGAATCTCTGTACCTGACTTGGTGTGTGTTATTTACTCATATAAAACTTTTCTGTAAACATCTAGTTGAGAGTAGTACAAAAGAAAACAATATTCCCCTTGAAGGCCAGCATAGAAAAATGGAATTAACTTAGTTACAACAATGAAATGTATAAGACTTTATGTCGAAAAACGAACTTTTCAACATTAGTCGGGGAGGGGGGGAGTTGGGGAGGAAAGAGAAAGAGATAGGAAGGGGAACAAAGGAGAGGGCAACAATGCTTGATAAGAAATGCACCCATTACAATGGCCATGTAATTGTACAGTATTTTCACAATAACAAAATCGAAAAAGGCAAAAAACAAAACAAACAAACAAAAAACTGTTCTACTGCAAAGAAACAAAGAAATGGAAGTTTTAATGTGTCTTATGCATGGATATTTCCCTCCTGAGATGATTCTCTTATTGCAGAAGTCAGTTTTCCATTCCTTTAGTCTGGTCCTGAGTTCTCCATAGCAATAAGGCTTCCAAAAAGCAGGATCCAGTGAGTATGATCAGCAAAAGGTTCCTCTTTTCAAACCAATGCTTTAAGGTTGATCCCAAAGAAATATGTGGGGTTTTTGTTTCCTTGTTTGCTTGTTTAGTTTTTGCTGGTTCTGGGACTTGAACTTAGAGGCTGGACCCTGTCCCTCAACAGTTGTCTTTCCTGCCCTCCTGGCCCAAAGGTAGTACTCCACTGCTTGAGCCAAAACTCCACTTCTGGCTTTTTTAGTGTTTAATTACAGGTAAGAGTTTGACAGACTCTCTTGCCTGGGTTGGCTTTAAACTGAGATAGTAAGAAAGCCAAGTGACATCAACTGTATGGATTTCTCTTTTGAACCAAGAATTATTTAGATGAAGTTTATTATAAATGTAATATTTGACAATTTTTTTTTGTTTTTTTTTTTTTTTTAATTTAATTTTATTTTATTTGAGAACATACTGTACAGAGGGGTTACAATTACATGGGCAGGATAATGCATACATTTCTTACCAAGCATTGCAGCCTCCTCCTTTGTTTACCCTTCACCTCCCTTCCCAGCCTCCCCCCTCCCTCCCACCCAATCATACCCCCCCTCCCCCCCCGACATTGTAAAGCTGGTTTTGACATGACATTTTGTACTTCTCATTGTTGCAACAGGTCCACCTGAATCCTTAAATGACTTGTTTGTCCCCATCTCCTCCACATGTTATACTGACATCAAATATAGTGAAAGCAGGGGTTACACTGTGGGGGAGGGACATACAAAGCAACAAAGAGATAATATTATAAATGCGTTAGAAACACATGCATGAAAGAAACAAAAACATTAAAATACATATTTGAGGTTTCGTTTTCCTAACATCACATTATTTGACTTTTTCCGCTTGACTCATACCTATACTAGATATTGCAAATAAGGGAAACCATGGGACCTATGTTTCTTTGGGCCTGGCTTACTTCACTTAATATAATTTTTTCCAAGCCTTTCCATTTCCTAACAAATGGGGAAATGTCATTCTTTCTGATGGAGGCATAGAATTCCATTGTGTATATATACCACATCTTCTTGATCCATTCATCTACTGAGGGGCATCTGGGTTGGTTCCATGTCTTAGCTATGGTAAATAATGCTGACAATTTTTAAAAGAAGAGAATACATCCAGCAAAGAAGCCATAACTTAAATAACTCAGAAAAAGTAGGTGCACTGAATCAATTTAGCATATTTTTTTGCTTGGGAACATTACTATTGACCTTGTTGTTCCTTTTGGGGAAACTTGAATTCTGATCCTGGGTGCTGTCCCTAAGCTATTCAGCTCAAGTTGAACACTCTACCATTTTAGCTACAGCACCACTTCCTGGTTCCTGGTGGTTAATTGAAGATAAGGGTCTCATGGACTTTTCTGACCAGGCTGCTTTGAACCACAATCCTCCGGTCTCAACTTCCTGAGTAGCTCGTATTACCATCGTGAGCCACTAGCATCTGGCTCATATTTCCATTTAGTGCACTTACTGACACTATATAGACGAAGAATGGAAATTTGAAGCAAAGGATGACATTGCAACTTTTCAGAAAAACTGAGATATGGGATGGGAAGGTGGCTCAGTGGTAGAGCACTTGCCTTGCATGCCTGAGGAGCTGGATTCGATTCCTCAGCACTACATAAGCAGAAAGAAAAAAACCGGAAGTGGCGCTATGGCTCAAGTGGTAGAGCGCTAGCCTTGAGCTGAAGAGCTGAGGGACAGCGCCCAGGCACAGAGTTCAGGCCCCACGACCGGACCCAAAAAAAAAAGGAAAAGAAAAGAAAAAAAAAAAAAACAGAAAAACTGAGATAACAATACATATGTCCTCCTTTTCCATGTTGTTTCATTAATGACTCATGAGCTATGGGACTTTTATATTAGCATCCTCTGCTGTCTGTGTATGTGGATTTAGTATCAGAAATTGTTCATAGAGAAATATAGAAAGACAGATTTTTAGAAACCAAAAGATTTCAGGTATGAAAGAACAGGATACAAGGATATACAATTTATCACTCAGAGAACTAATCTAAGTAATTTAGAATGCTAAAGGAAATAAAGAATAAGCTTAGTTGATAACTAGTTCTTCAATAACCAAAAATTGTTCCCTAGAAGAGTTTCTGGTATGCCTTAGTTATTATTATTATTTATTCATTGTATCTGGATTTATTCCTTCTCTTCTGTCACAACTGTTTATTAGCCTCTGCCTTTTTGTTGCCATGACTGACCAAAAAGTTTTCCAAATCTCACTTAGACTACCCTTCTGATTGTGATTAGCAGTGACCACTCAAAAGCCTGGAATCTTTGAATTTCCAGGATTAATCTTCACCTGATATCTACGCACATTCCTGGCATTAATTGCAGTGACCTATCAACAAAAAAGTTTTTTTTTTTCAACACAGAATTCTAATATAGGTAAAGTACAAGAATTAAGGGCTATTGTTAGGTATCAGTTGGAAGGAGCAATTATATATTCCAAGTATGGGTTCTTTATTTTGCATTTACTAGCTAAGTGACTTATTTGACAGTCCTGGTGCTTGAACTGAGGGCCAGGAATATGTTCCTGAGCTTTTTTTCTTTGCTCTAAGCTAGCACTCTACCACTTGAGGCACAGAACCATTTCCAGTGTTTTTTTTTCTGTTTATGTGGTACTTAGGAATTGAACCCAGGATTTCAAGAATGCTAGGAAATCACGGTACCATGAAGCCAAATTCCCAGAGCCTTAAATGATTTTCTTTTTTATGTTAATAAGTTTTTTAATTGTGAAAATGCAGTACAGACGGGTTACAATTTCATGAGCCAAGCTATTGAGTACATATCTTATCAAGGATTGTTACCTCCTCCTTTGCTTCACCTTACCATCCCTACCCACTGATTTCCCCCCGCATCCCCCCCCCCACCCGCCCAGCGCCAAAGTTCTAAATTTGCAATGGGACTTGTTAAGATGGCATTATATTTTCATTCCGTTAGTATGTATTATAATTCAAGCCAGGTGGTAGAAAAGGAAGTGGAAAACAATATTAAGTCCAGTAAGGCTGACATTCCTATCACATCACTCAAGAAGTACTGTTAAGACCTGCAGGACTCATAGGGCTGTTGCATGTGACATTATAATGGAAAACACTATTAACAGTCATCTCTGACATCCATAACATTCTGTTTCCAGTTTAAAAGTCAAGAGCCAAATATGTTAGCCTTTTTAGATGTGTTTCCTAGGAAGAAAGAAGGAGGATGTGGAAGGTAATTGTGGAAAAATATGTATATTAGCTCCCTGTCCACATTTTTTTTTTGCATTTTTAAGAAGTGCTACTGATAAACTCCCACTTACATCTAATTGACTATGCTGTCTGCACAAGATGCAGATAAATGAAGACATTTATTCTTGTGGATAGTCACATACATTAACAAAATCCAGTTCTGGAAAAAAGATACTAGGTAAGAAAGTCTAAAGTGTTGTCTATAAAATGATATCTTTTCCTAGCAGAACAAAATGTAGTATTAAAATGATTACTCCAGCTTTCTTAGAGATTTTTTTGCTGTCTCAGTATCAAAATACTTTCTAATTCCTGTAACATCCAAGAATAAAAGACAGAATTTGAAAAACTCAATAGTTTTAGGAACAAAGGTACACAATAGCTTCCTTCTTGAAGTGATATGTGATGGCAAGTATGATTGATTGTATTATAGTTCTATTCTTTTCCTTCTTTAAGTCAAATGTTGCATATCTTGGCATACTACTCTATGTCCTGTTTCAGCTTCCTGTAGGTGAGATTTACCTCTATTCTGAAGTATCAAGATGGGTCATGTGACTTACTTCAGCTTACAAAAATGACCAGAAATGGTGAAAAATATTTCTAGGGGAAGATTTCTATCTTATTATCTGTGTGTAACAGCTGACTTGTTTTCCCTTACCTATAAAAATAGCATATTTCCAGAGGGAGTCTTCTTTCAACTTATATACTGGAAGAACATAGCATGTAAAACTGAGGCAAAACTCAAATACAGCTACATATATATAACAGGGAGAACTAAGCCAACATTAGAATGTAATATTAAGATGTTAGTTTCTTACCATTCATGTATATTTTTATGATAGGTGAATACAGAATACCAGAATTTAACAAATACTAAACAAGAACTAAACAAATAGATAACATTGCCTGTTTGATGCTATTATATTTTTTTTATAAATAATCATTCTTCATGTAATCACTTGTGGGGTTACCTTTTCATATAGATTGGTATAATCACTCTAGAGCACTGTATCTAATATTCACAATCATTATCCAGACCTTGTGATTGAGATGAGGAAGAACAAAATATCAACAATTCTTCTTCTCTTTTCCTCTTCTCCATTTCCTAATGTGAATTCTCATCATTTCTTCTAATTCTCCTATTAATAAAGGAAGAATGACACATTGTGGATATCAAGCAAATGACTTCAAATCAAGAATTTCATTCTTCCAGAAGTAGATGAAGTAAATTAGAGTGGCTCAAGGAAGAATAAAAACGTGATTTTTTTCTCTTTCTGGCTTCCACCACAGTGTCTGAACATGACTCTAAATATCTAATAAACCATTTGCCTTGGCTAACTCTTTAAAGCATAGTTTTTCAAATAAATAATAATTTTAAAATTAAAAAAATTAAATAAAAATTAATTTGCTGTTTGCTTTTGGGAGGCATGAAATAAGACTGCATTAACATTGTGTGAGTTGAGAGGCTAAATTTTATCAGAATGTAAACATAATGAAAATGGATGATTTTAAGACAAATAGCTTCTAGGTACATTTTTAACGTAAAATACACAGAGAGACATCTTTTTTTCTTTTTTCCCTCTCCACACTGTTTCAACTTCAACAAGTAGTTATGTAATACAAAAAACTGTGATTCTTTCAGAAATAGATTGGACAAAAAAGTTAGAAAAAGTGAACCAGTATTCATGATGTATAGTTTAAAAATAACAGTCAAATAAATATTAAACATAATTCCAAAATAATAACAATCAAATGCTATTGAAAAGAAAAGATTTTAATCAGAATGTATAAAAAGTGATAGTGTCAGAACTACTCCAGGAGTTGCTCTCTGGCATTTACAATTTCTAGTACATGACAATATTTTAATCAGGATTAATAGTTTTCAGGGACTATTTTTTCCTAGTTATATTTCATTGAAGAAATATGTGATTCAAATTTAATGAAAGAATAACAGGTTATTGTAGAAAGAATGCTACACATTCATTATGGTAGACATTAAAATATCTTCCATATATCTGTCTACATTAATTCTAATTCCTTAAATGTAGATTTGCATTAAATATGTTTGTAAAATAATCATCTTTTATTACTCAAGGAACACAAATTTGAATAATTATAAGATGGGGGAAGTATACTCAAATGGGTACTTAAAAGTCTCATCTGAAGTTCGAAAGGGACATGACTAGGAAAGAACCATCGCAAAGATGTAAAGATGCTACATTAGAAGACAAAGGAAAAGACAACAACCCAGATTTTGAAATTCTGGAAAGCAAAACATGAAGTAAATGCCTTTTTTACTAGAATCATTTGAAAAATATTTTAGCTCTGTCAGTGGCTCTATTTTAATCTAGTGAGACTTCTTTTAGATTTATGTCCTTTAGAACTGTAAAATGATAAATACAGATTATTCAAGACAATTAAATTGTAGAAATATTTTACAGCAAATTTGGTTTAGTAAACTAACTTAACTACAGCCATTTCCTGATGCAACTACAGGGACAGCACATGTCCTAATTTTTGAGAATATGAAAAAGTAGCCACCAGGTTTGTACACATGAATGATGTACATACTACTAAGGGACTTGCATTAATGAGCTCTTGAAATTCTAAATAATATTTAAATAAGAAGCTCCCTCTCTTTATTTTCACATTTGGGGATCTCTAAGTACCTGACTTACGTAGAAGGCTAGGGTAAGAATGTGGAAATGAAATCTGTCTCCTAATATTATAGAAATAATTTATGTCATTTTGAGCTACTCTTTCTAAAGTAATAAAAAAATAAGGTAAAACAGAAACAGAAACTCAATTTTCTATCCTTCCTAACATTCCAACAGAAATTAGAGAATCCAGGAACAGCAATCCCAGGATGGTATAGGATGTTATAGGATCGCCTAGATGGTGAAAAAGAATATAACAAAAATGGATCTACTGATTCAATGGGAAACAAAATCTACACATTCAGATTATGATATAGCTAGAAAATAGTTTCTACTATGCTAAGTCTTTGATATTTCAGTTTTTATTACACAGCAACATTCCTCTCAGGAAATGACTCTTCATTAATACTCATGGGTTTGCAGCTTATAACCCAGGAACAAATAATCCTTCTAAATGTAAACAAGCATGATACTAAGAGTAACCAAGGCTACTTCCGTTGCTATTGCTGATAAATAAGAATGATCTTGGGGAACAGACAAAAAATCTTGAACTTTTTCATACCTTTCCTCGTCTCCAACAAGACAGACCTAGTCAAGATATGTAAAACATTAATAAAGGAATTTTATATTTTTTATTGTTCATATTAAAGCAAATACACTTTCACACTTTGCAAGCATGACTTTGAAAGAGTCACAACCTCATAATTAGTTTTTAGGCAAAAGTTTACTGCTTTGGCTTAGGTGTTTTCTAGCCTTTCTGTGTTGCTCTCTATTATTTTGGCAACTACAAAGAAAAACAAAATAAATCCATTATACTTATGATGGATTGTTCATAGTCACACTGTCTCCAAACAAAGTTTTCTGTTCTCTTATTCACTGCTAATTAAAGTTTAATTATTCCTTTTTAAATGATAACAAAACGTGATACTTTAACGAACATTCTCATCATCAGGGGAAGACAGGAGTGTCTGCGATTGCTTTTTAAACTGTTTTCAAGTATTTCCCTCCACTATTTTCATTATTGCCTTTGTTCCGGTCTTCTAATCAGGAACACAAGGTTAGATAAAAAGACCTTCTTAAGATATAGGATGTTATGCAGAAAAAAATAGATGTATAATTAAAGATTTTCATCTCTTAACATACTGAAAAGCTCTGAAGACATCTTGCTGTTATTGGCATGGGTAAGATGACTTGAAGGTTTTGGTTCTTTTTTTTTTTTTATTTGTGAACATACTGTACAGAGGAGTTACAATTACATGGGCAGGATAATGCGTACATTTCTTACCAAGCATTGCAGCCTCCTCCTTTGTTTATGTTTTGGTTCTTAAACTAAGTGAAATGCACGTAAAATGTTACAGGTGTTCCAAACAATGATTATGGCTTATACTTTTCTTCTCCAATGAGATAAAACCTCTGACAAAGTAGATTCCTAAAACAGCACTGCCTATCACGAATCAGTTCATTATACTTATGGCATATAAATATATAAAGATACATATATGAATTGAGTGAGAAATGTCTGACTTACACAATTGATTCAATGACAACTAAAACCAGAAAACACTTCTCTACATTTATATAAATTAGTATATCTAATGAGGATTTAACAAATTTTAGAATATATATTTTAAAGTTTATGTCAAAGTATTTGTTTATTTTTAATTATTGTCAGTCGTGGGGCTTGAAATCGGGGCCTGGACACTGTTCCTCAACACTTCATCTCAAGACTAGTGCTCTTCCCCTTGAGCAACTGCCAGTTTTCTGGTGGCTCCTTAGTGGTAAGAGTCTCACAGACTTAACTGCCTAGACTTTGAACCATGATTCTCTGTTCTCAGACTCCTTAGTAGTTAGGGTTACAAGTATGAGCCACTGGCGCCTAGATACATAATTATTTTTTATACATTTATGAAGTATTGAGGGGAAATTCTCTTCACTCATAGATTGTGTAATAGTCAAGCTATATCATATCCATTAATTTCTGCATGTAACATTTCTGTTTAGTGAGAATGCTCACAAACTTACCTTCTGACTGTGATGAAATATCTATTCTTAAAGAAAGTAACTTTGCCTCTTGTGGTATAAAATTAAGATATTTACATTTATTCATAGAAATCTGCTAATCAAAATTATATAAAACATGAATTGTAAAGTGCAAGAAATTCATGGTTCCTATCCGTGTTTTAAGAAAACAATATGCCTTTGTTTTTAATTATATTTCTGTGGTAATGTGTACAATTCATTTATTTATCTGTTAAAACTGATAACAGATACATTATATCAAGTTGATTCAAACTTATATTTGAAAATTGCACACTTAACACAAATATACTTCCACTTTCTCCTAATCCTAGAAGCTCAGAAGCGTAAGACCTGAAGAATTTGGTTCAATATCAGTCCAAACAGACAAAAATGTGAAAAATTATTTCCAATTATCCAGCAAGAAGCATAAGGTGAGGATGTGGCTCAAGGAATAAAGTGCCATGAACTATGAGCAAAAA
This sequence comes from Dipodomys spectabilis, assembly GCF_019054845.1. NCBI lineage: Eukaryota > Metazoa > Chordata > Mammalia > Rodentia > Heteromyidae > Dipodomys > Dipodomys spectabilis. The sequence goes on along the minus strand of NW_024871016.1, from coordinate 813,147 downwards.
ATACAAGGGAGACAATTAAACATTGAGTTCAAGCCCTAAAAAATGGCATATACACACACGACAAGAACAAAAATAATATCAACATCAAAAATGAAGACAAAACAGTAGGAAAGATCATGAGAAATGTATAAACATTAGGAAGACAGAAATTATTTGACAGAAGTTTGATTCATGACAGAGAAAAGTCTCAGTCTCATTTGTAAAATCTCATTGTAGTCCTTTGCGTTGAAACCTGGTCATTGGGTAACATGTGAAAGAGTAGATTGGATTACCTGACATAGCAGACATTTCCTGTGACTATGGATCATCCCACTCTGCAAAAATCTAAAATCATGCTTGTTAATTTAAATAAAACCTCATGTTAGAGATTGTTTGGTCCACACAGACTGGGGTCCTTATATTGAGGCTACAGACCAGAGCTTTTTTTTATAATCAATCCTGTTTTATGCCCACTTACCTTGTGCAGCTAGACCTTACTTAGCTGGCACCAAACAAAGGCTTTGAACTAGACCCCACTGCCTTAATTCCTCCTTTCTCCAGCTACAACACATTTCACATGCTATCTCTGTCTTCGAATTAGTTGTTTTCATTCTAATCCCCACCAGAAAACTCTTATATTCATGTAAATCCACAATAAATACAGTAGTTAGAAAAGGGAATAAGGATTTAGCATAGGCTGAGGCTTTCATCTGTAGGTTTGCTCCCTAATAAAACTGTGCTACACTATCTCTTTTTTCTCCATGACTTCTGAGTCGGACAAAAAATTGATTTGGTTTGATGTAATCCCATTTATCCAGAATTACTTTGGATGTTTAACCTGTGCCAAGAAGCCCTCGTGTTTCCCCTAACTCTTCCTGTAACATTCTCAAGTATCTGGACTTACATTGAGGTCTTCCATCCATTTGGAATTGATTCTGGTGCAGGGGGATATATAAGGATCTAAATTCATTTTCTGTGTACAGCCAATTCTACTGGCACACTTTATTGAAGAGGCTGTTTTTCTACCCTCCTGTGATTCTGGCTTCCTTATCAAAGATTATGTGCCTATAGGTGTGGCTTCATGTCTGGGCCTTCAATTCTGTTGCATTGATGGAATTCTGTGCTTTCATTTGAAAGAATGGCATTACACCATGCCTGAGGGAATGGAAAGACTGGAAATTAGCTAGATCCAATTAAATATATGCTGCATGGTTTTCCTCATTTGTAATAACTAGATATGTCCATATATTACAAATTATCCAATAGATAGTAAAGGACAAATAATTAAGGTTGGACATGATTAACTAATAGCACTGTAAGCATTCACATGGCAAGAACAAGGAAATTTATTCTTAAAGAATCAAAATGGCTCAATAGTTAAGTGCATATGACCATATAAACTGATGCTTATTGCAATGAACTCTAAGAATCAATAATACATGTGAGATACATATATCTGTATATAATTTTAATAGATGTCATAAAATTAACCGACTCCCCTGTAATCTCAAAAGCAAAATTTTAAGTTCAGAAGATAAAATTGAGGAAAGTTTTCAATACATAAACTAAATACATAGGGGAAAATGTAAGAGGAAAAAGATAAGATGAAAGTAGAGTAGCTATCTATTGAAGAATTTGTAAACAATTTCCAAAACTATACAAGAGAGCTGGGTTACAGTTCAGTTGTAGAACTAGACTAAAATATACAAAGACATGGGTTCAATCTCCAAGAAGGCCAAATATTAAGTTAATAAATAGCAATAATAAAATAATTGTTTAAAATAAATACTTTCATATAAGAGGGGCCTGAATCCTAACAGTAAGAAAAAATACAATTCTTGTATCCAATGACATGAAACTACAAGAAATAAGAAAAATGGCTTTCCTTTTCTATCCTTTACTTTCCTTTTCTGCTTTCTGCTTTTCTTTTTTCTTTTGGCACTACTGGTGCATGAAGCTAAAGCTCTGACACTTTAGATTATTTTTCAGATGAGGTCTTACTTTTTGGCCAAGCCTCCCTTGAGCAATACTCTCTTAACTATGGTTTTCACAAACGTGAGATATCAGGGAAATTACACTATATCTAGCTTTCTTTGGTTTTGTATTTTCTCACAAATTTTCTTTTATAAGAACTGACCTTGATATCAGTCTTCTAAATCTTTGCCTTCCAATTATCAAGGTATATTTCTTCTCAAGCTTGGACTCCATTTTTCAATGTAAACATTCAATATTGACTTATGTTTTCTAGATAACATTAAATTCAATCGAGTTAAGTATGCATCTTTATGATGTTATAAGACAAACACAGATATATCTCTTGAATACTTTTCCAATTTATTCTATATTTGTAGTATGACATCATGAATAGGACATTAATATTTCACAAGTACCTTATTCAGACTTCAGTTGTTTTAATTATCTTGTGCACATATTAAGCAAAGTATACTTTTATCAATTCTATATGAATATACCATATTTACAGATACGTTTCTTTACCAAAAATACGTCTGTCTCATGCTTCCTTTTTATAATTAAACCCACTACTTCTATTTGTCCCATCCCAAACCTGTTTCATCTTGGCAAACAACACATTTTGCTTTGTCTCCGGCTTCTAGATCTTGCAATAATTAAGCTTTTAATATTGCTTTCAAATCTATGGTAGATTATTCACAGTTATTGTATGCCTTAATATTGTATTGTATTCTCTCAAGTTGCCTTTTGGTTCTGTCATTAGAGAATGTAGCACAATTGATTTCCCATTCACTTGAAGAAAGCCTAAATTGATTTCCATTTTTTTGACTAGAGGAAATAATGCTGCTTTAATCCTCTGTGTTTTGGCCTTTGGGTGAACGTTACTTTTTATTTCTATGAGACAAAGCCTGAAGAGCTCAATTCCTCTACTATATGGTGGGTATTTGAATATTTTGTATTCTAGGAACATGTCAAAATATTTTCAGAAGAGCTTTCCCATTTGACATTCCTGCCAGTATCCAGTTTCTCTGTTTCTTGATAGCATTTTGTATGGTCAATATTGTATTATGTGAAGTAATTCTCATATAGGTTTTATGATGTAATTTTAGTTTTATGTGCACTTATTTGATGACTGAGGTTCTTCACTGTGCTTATTTTTCACAAGATGTGTTTTGTTGGTTTATAATTGTTCTTTTTAAAATTATGTTCTGAGAATTCCATGTAGAGTCTAGATTTGAGGCATTCTTCAGGTGTAGGATTTGCAAATATTTTACCGTTGACTATGTGTACGCTTCATCATAATCATCATCATCATTACCATCATCATCACCATCATCTTCATCATCATCATCATCATCATCATCACTATTAGTATTACTACTATTACTTTTGTACATATATGTATGCTCTTGGGGCTTGAACTCAGGGTCCTTGAGATTTCTTGCAATTTGTTAACAATTTACCATTTGACTCATGCCAAACTTCTGGCTTTTTTGCAATTAATCAGAGGTACGATTCTCAGGGACTTTACTTTGTGGGCTGCCTTCAAACAGCAATACTCAAATCACAGCCTCCCACGTAGCTAGGATGAGATACATGAGTCCCTTACTTCCAATTTCTATTCACTACTTGCATATGAGTGTTCACTGACCAAATTATTTTACACTTTTATTGATTTCTACTACATCAAGCCTTCCTTCCTATAATTTTAATGCCAAATTTAAGAATTCTTCATCTCCAAAATTGTTAAGACATCTTTCTTTGCTTTACATTTACATCACTCTTTTTGTTTTATATGCCACGTTTTAATCCTGCTTGAAGTTAACATATGAATAAACTGTTTAATTCAATGTTCACTTTTTAATTCTCCCAAATACTGTCTACCCTATCACCACTTATTAAAGAGAACGCCCCTCCACAAATGTTTGGTTTTACCCCTTATTAAATATCCTTTGTTAATATTTATATTGATCTAATCTGGTGCCCTACAGACCCATTGAGCTGTATAATCTTTCCTATATAAATATAACATTTACACTAACAGTTTTAATACTGAATAGAGAAATATATTCCAGTTTACATTCCTTTGTCAGTCAGTCAAAGATAGCTGGTCAGGTGTTTTTAGAAATTGTCATAAAGTTATACATAAAACTGTGAACCTGGGCACCGTTGGCTAATGCTTGTAATCCTAGCTGCATAGGAGACTGAGATCTGAAGATTGTGGTTCAAAGCCAGCTGAAACAAGAATCTCCCTGAGACTCTTATGTCAAATTAACCACGAGAAAACCAGAAATGACACAGAACTCACTTTAAGCTGAAGAGCTGAGGGACAGTGCCCAGTAACAGATGTCAAGCCCAATGAATGACCAAAAACAAAAGGGAGTTCACAATTTATATCTTTGTTCAATTGTATCCTCCAATCCACAAAAAGTATATGTCTCCATTTATTTAGATTTTTGCTCCATTTATTTAGATTTCAGCATTGTATAATTTTCAATGACAGTGAGTGAACAACATTTTTTTTAATTTAATTTTATTTTATTTGAGAACATACTGTACAGAGGGGTTACAATTACATGGGCAGGATAATGCATACATTTCTTACCAAGCATTGCAGCCTCCTCCTTTGTTTACATTTCACCTCCCTTCCCACCCTCCCCCCTCCCCCCCCACCCAATCATACCCCCCCCCCCACATCGACATTGTAAAGCTGGTTTTGACATGACATTTTGTACTTCTCATTGTTGCAACAGGTCCAGGTGAATCCTTAAAAGACTTGTTGTCCCATCTCCTCCACATGTTATACTGACATCAAATATAGTGAAAGCGGGGGTTACCCTGTGGGGGAGGGACATACAAAGCAACAAAGAAATAATCTTATAAATGCGTTAGAAACACATGCATGAAAGAAACGAAAACATTAAAATACATATTTAAGGGTTCGTTTTCCTAACATCACATTATCTGACGTTTTCCGCTTGACTCATACCTATACTAGATATTGCAAATAAGGGAAACCATGGGACCTATGTTTCTTTGGGCCTGGCTTACTTTACATAATATAATTTTTTCCACGCCTTTCCATTTCCTAACAAATGGGGAAATGTCATTCTTTCTGATGGAGGCATAGAATTCCATTGTGTATATATACCACATCTTCTTGATCCATTCATCTACTGAGGGGCATCTGGGTTGGTTCCATATCTTAGCTATGGTAAATAATGCTGCAATAAACATAGTTGTGCTGGTAGCTTTAGTGTGGTCTTTTTTGTAAACATTAGGGTAAATGCCCAAAAGTGGGATTGCTGGGTCATAGGGGAGTTCTATGTGAAGTCTTTTGAGGAACCTCCATACTGCTTTCCAAAGTGGTTGAACATGTTTACATTCCCACCAACAATGAAGTAAGGTTCCTTTCTGTCCACATCCCCTCCAGCATCTGTTGTTGTTAGAGTTCTTCATTTTTGCTATTCTAACTGGAGTGAGGTGATATCTCAATGTTGTTTTGATTTGCATTTCTTTTATGGCTAGGGATGTTGAACATTTCTTCATGTGTCTATTGGCCATCCTTCTTTCTTCTTCAGAGAAGCTTCTTTTTAGTCTTTCACCCACTTATTTATTGGGCAGTTGTTTCTTTGAGGATTTGTCGTTGGGTGGTTTAATTTTTTGAGTTCCAAGTAGATTTTAGATATGAGACCCTTGTCCGTTGTATGGCTAGTAAAGATCTTCTCCCAATCCGTGGGCTTTCTATTGATCTTGCTAGCTATGTCATTTGCCATGCAGAAGCTCTGCAACCTTATGCAATCCCATTTGTCCATCCTTTCTTTGATTGTTGTGTTTCCGGGTCTCTATTCAGAAAATTTCGGCCTGAGCCAAGGAGACCTAGGGTTTCTCCTATTCCATCCTGTCATGTTTTCAGAGTGTCTGCTTTGAGTTCAAGGTCTTTGATCCATTTGGAGTTGATTCTGGTGCAGGGTGATATATAAGGATCTAGCTTTTGTTTTCTACATGTAGTTAACCAATTTTGCCAGCACCATTTACTGAAGAGGCTGTCTTTCTTTTCTTCCATTCTATTGTTTTAGCTCCCTTATCGAAGATTAGATGGCTATAGGCTGTAGGTTCATTTCTGGGTTTTCAATTCTATTCCATTGGTCCTGAGGTCTGTTCTTATGCCAATACCAAGCTGTTTTGATTACTATGGCTTTATAGTAGAGTTTGAAATTTGGAATTGATATTCCTGCAGCAGTGTTCTTTCCATTGAGGAGCGTTTTTGCTATTCAGGGTCTTTTATTTTTCCATATGAATTTTTGGATTGCCTCTTCTATTTCCTTGAAGAATGAGGGTGGAATTTTGATAGGTATTGCGTTGAATTTGTAGATAGCCTTGGGAAGTATTGCCATTTTCACGATGTTAATCTTTCCAATCCAGGAGCAAGGGAGGTTTTGCCATTTTTTAAGTTCTGTGTTGATTTCCTTTTTCAAGATTTTCAAGTTTTCATCATAGAGGTCCTTCACTTCTTTAGTTAATTCCTAGGTATTTTATTTTTTGTGGGGCTATTACAAATGGAGTTGTTTTCCTAATTTCAGCCACACTTTTCTCATTATTGGCATACAGAAAAGCCATTGATTTTTGGGGGTTAATTTTATAACCTGCTACTTTGCCAAAGTTTTGAATCAGCTTGAGTAATTTTTGAGTGGAGTCTATGGGATTCTTTAAATACAAGATCATGTCATCTGCAAAGAGGGAGAGTTTTATTTCTTCTTTCCCTATTTGGATCCCCTTTATGTCTGCATCTTGTCTTATTGCTGTAGCTAGGCATTCTAATACTAGATTGAAGAGAAGTGGAGAGAGTGGGCATCCTTGTCTTGTTCCTGAGTTAAGAGGAAATGGCTTTAGTTTTTCACCATTGAGTATAAGCTGGCTGTAGGTTTGTCATATACAGCCTTTATTGTATTGAGAAATGTTCCATGGATTCCTAATTTTTCCAAAACCTTCATCATAAAGGGGTGTTGGATCTTGTCGAATGCTTTTTCTGCGTCTATTGAGATAACCATGTGGTTCTTATTCTTGCTCCTGTTGATGTGATGAATAATATTAATTGATTTGCGTATATTGAACCAGCTTTGCATCCCTGAAATGAATCCTGTTTGATCGTGGTGTATGATTTTTTGGATGAATTGTTGAAGTCGGTTGGCCAAAATTTTGTTGAGAAGTTTTGTGAACAACATTTTAATACATTTTGACATGTGTGAAGATAGCATAAAGAAGTTCACAGAAAACAGTTGAAAATTAAGGGGCAATGGGAATGGAGAAAAACAAAAACAAGTTAATCAGGCCTTTGATCAATATGTGAGTGTGTAAAATATTTCAATAAGATTTCGTTTTACAATAATATACACCAATTAATAAATATCTTCCATAGGCATTGGTATTCAAATATGACATAAAGGATAAACAGATTCTGTGGTGAAATGAAAGATAGAAGATAAAATACATACTTAAAGTAATTGTGTAAATAAACTAAGAAATTTTGTCAACATTCTTAGGGCTCATGCCTCATAGGAATAGAAGGCTCTTGGTTTCTAAGATAGAACTAAAATGTTATACTTGAGCCTATCTTTAATAGTGCTTAATAGTATTGCTTATTGAGTCAGTATTCTTTTTGTTGTTGTTGGTGGTGGTGATGGTGGTGGTCCTGGTCCTTGAACTCTGGGCTTGGGTCCTTTCTCTCATCTCTTCAGCTCAAGGCTAGAGCTCTACAACTTGAGCTAAAGCCCCACTTCTTGTTTTCTTATGGTTTATTGGAGATGAGTCTCATGGACTTTTCCTGCCCAGGCTGGCTTTGAACTGCTATCCTCAGATCTCAACTTCCTGAGTAGTTAGGAGTATAGGTGTGAGCCAGTGGCATTCGGCTTGAGTCAGTATTCTTAGTACAAGGTAAACGTACAAGTGGTTTGGAATCAAGCTGTAGAAGACTGCCTTTTTGGCTTCAGAAGACAGCTCTCAGGTACCTTATGAGTAGATCGATTTATCAAAAATTGAAGCTATAAATCCACTTGGAATGCTACAAAACATTTTTGCGACCTTCCAAAAATGATAAGGACATGAACTGCAATATTTACCTTGGTAATAAAGGACATGTTTGAGCGTGCTGTATTTGTTGTTACTGTTGAAAATGTACAATGGCATTTTATTCATTTTGTTGTTGTTTCCTTTGTATATTCTTTCCCCTATGGCATATCCCCTGTTGTCACTGTACTCGATTATGATACGCTGCATCTTGTATATACATGTCTAATCTGGGGAGGGGAAGGGGAATTACAAAACTCTGAAACAAGGACACAGGATGACCCATTGCAACAAAGATACCCACAAGACAGTATATTGGAAACCAACTTTACCACTTCATGCTGTGAGGGGTGGGGAAATAGGAATGTGGGAGTTGGAGGCAGGAAGGGATAGTGGGACAACAACAAGGAAGGGAAAAGGTAACAATGATCAACAAGCAATGTACTCATTGCCTTACTCATGTAAATGTAACCCCTCTGTACAATATCTTAACCATAAAATAAAGTAAAATCAATAAAGGACATGTTTGTCTCACAGACAAATGAAAATAATAATATACATATATGTCTACATACATGTATGTTCACATCTGTATATTCATATATGTGTATACATATATAGATATTTGTATATATAAACATATAAGTATGAATATATGCATATGTACACATAGTGTGTATACATATACATTTATTTAAAGAGAATAGAATCAGAAATATATTAAGAGCATATTAATGCCAACGAAAAACTTTAACCATCCTGAATAAGTTATCAAAAAATCCAAATATCTATCTCTATACTAATATACGAACAACCAAAGAACATAGTGAAAGGTCATAACATAACTAGACATTGCATACATGTAGTGATTAGTGGAAATAGAAACAATAAGAGAGCACTGCACAACCACTACGTAGAAATTGGAACCCTTATATATTGGTTCTTGGCACTTAAATTGATATAGTCAGTTTGTTAAATATACTGGCAATCTTTTAGATATTACACATAAAGTTGCCACTATGATACAACATTTTGAATCATAACTTTATATTCAAAATATATTTCAACATATGTCCCATGAGACACATGTATAGGAATATACATAGCAAAACCTTTTACAATAACATATAATAAAATATTGACATGCCCATTCAGGGCATTACACATGTATACACATGCACACAAACCAATACCACTAAGTCTACATTAAGCCACATTCCCAGCCCAATATAATGCATCTTGATGATCATTATCTCTCATCCCTCTCAATCCTATTTCTTCCCCCAATTTACATAATTTTGTAGAATATTCACTGATTCTCAATGACGTATATAGTCACTCAGAAGATATATCACATCATATTTTATTGATAGTCTTATTCATCAACATACTAAACATATGCCTTTCAGAATTCTGTGATTTTAAATTCTAACTTATCACTCAGATTCACCCACTACTAATCTAAAAATTTTCCTAAGGTTAAAGCAAATGCATTCTGTAATTCTTCGATAAAGTACAATAATTCTTAGAAAGCTAAAGTGTTGGACTATGAACATCACCTTCAGTTCTAGAAGATTTTATCATCACTACCCTCTCAAAATACTCCAATATTTATTAGTAGTCATTTCCTGTCATAATTTCAACCTACCCTCCACTTTAACAGCAATTATTTAATATTCTACCTCTACAGATGGGCCAATTTTAAAACCTCATATAATTAGATAATGTAGTCTATTTTACACATTTCTCCCATGTAATATTAGTGTTTCCAAAGTAAGTCCATGTAAACAACAACAACAAAAAGAATACTGACTGAAAAACCATAACTTTAAGCATTCTTAAAGATAGGCTCATGTCTAACATTTTAGTATTATCTTAGATACCAACAGCCTTCTAATCCAGTGAGCCATGAGCCCTCAGAATATTGACCAAATTTCTTCATTTACACAATTACTATAAGTACATTTTCTCATTTATCTTTCTCATTTCAACACAAAATCTGTTTATATCCTTTGTGTCATAATTGAATACCAATGCCTTTGGAAGATATTTATTAGTTGGTGTACATTATTTGTAAGAAGTAATATTACTGAAATATTTTACACTCACATATTGATCAAGGGCCTTATTAAACTTTTCTGTCTTTCTCCATTCCTATTGCCCCTTAATTTTCAACTGCTTTCTTAGAATATCTTTGTGCTAGCTTCACACATCGTCAAAATGTATTTCAGTGTTATTCACCCACTGTCATTGACAATTATACAATGCTGAATATAAAAGCAACAATCTAAATAAATGGAGACATATAGTTTTTGTGGATTAGAGGATATAATTGAGCAAAGATGTTAATTGTCCCCCACACCGCTTTTTTTGGTCATTCATGGGGCTTGAAATCTGAGCTGGGCACTGTCCCTCAGCTCTTCAGCTCAAAGTGAGTCCTCTACCCATTGAGCAACTGTGTCACTTCTGGTTTTCTGGTGGTTAATTGGAGATCAGATTCACACAGACATTCCCGTTCCAGCTGGCTTTGAACCATATTCTTCAGATCTCAGCCTCCTATGCAGCTAGGATTAGAAGCGTGTGCTACCAGTACCGAGTTTCACAGCTTTATTTTTAATTTTATGAAAATTTCTGTAAATACTTGACCAGCACTCTTTGACTCATTGACAAAGAAAAATAAACTGGAATATATTCCTCTGTCCAGTATTAAAACTGTTAGTGTAAAATTGTTATATAAATTGTAGAGGAAAGATTATACAGCTCAATGAGTCTGTAGGGCACCAGATTAGAGCTACATACATATTATCAAGGTATATTTAATGAGTGTAAAACCAAACATTTGTGGAATAACATTCTCCTTAATCAGTGGTGATAGGGTAGAGAGTATTGGGGAGAATTAAAAAGTGACATTGATTTAAACATAATTAATTCAAATTCAGGATTAAAACATGGCATATAAAACAAAAAGAGTTATGTAAATGTAAAGCACAGAAAGATGTCTTGACAATTTTTGAAATGAAGAATTCTTACATTTGGCATTGAAGTTATAGGAAAGGAAAGCTTGATGTAGTAGAAGTCAACAAAAGTGTAAAATAATTTGGTCTGTGAAAGCTCATATGCAAGTAGTGAATAGAAGTTGGGAGTAGGGGGCTCATATATCTCATCCTAGCTACTTGGGAGTCTGTGATTTGAGTATTGCTATTTGAAGGCAACCCACAAAATAAAGTCCCTGAGAATCGTACCTCTGAGTAACGGCAAAAAAACCCAGAAGTTTGGCATGAGTCAAATGGTAAATTGTTAACAAATTGCAAGAAATCTCAAGGACCCTGAGTTCAAACCCCAAGAGGACACATACATGTACAAAAGTAATAGTAGTAATAGTAACAGTGATGATGATGATGATGATGATAATGATGATGATGATGATGATGATAATGTTGATGATAATGATGATGATGATGATGATGATGATGAATATAATGATGATGAAGGGTACCCGTAGTCAAGGATAAAATATTTGCAAATCCTATACCTGAAGAATGCCTCAAGTTTAGACTCTGCCTAGAACTCTCAAAACCTAATGTTAAAAAACGAACATCAATTACAAACCAAAACAATACTTCTTGTGGAAAATAAGCACAAGGAAAACATCACCAGTCATCAAATAAATGTACATTGAAACTAAAATTACATCATAAAACATGTATAATAACTTTACATAATACAATAATGACAATACTAAATGCTATCAAGAAACAGAGAAACTGGATGCTGGCAGGATGTCAAATAGGAAAGGCACTTCTGAACACATTTTGTCAGGTTCCTAAAATATAAAATATGCAACCACCCACAGTATAGCACAGGAATTGAGCTCTTCAGGCATTATCTCGTAGAAATAAAAACTAACGTTCACCCAAAGGCCAAAACACAGAGGTTTATAACAGCATTATTTCCTCTAGTCAAAGAATGGAAATTAATTCAGGCTTTCTTCAAGTGAAAGGGAAACAAATTGTGTTAAATTTTATAATGACAGAACCAAAAAGCAACTTGAGTGAACTCAATACAATATTAAGGCATCCAATACCTGGGAATAATCTACCATAGATTAAAAGGCAATCCTAAAAGCTTATTTATTGCATGATCTAGAAATCAGAGGGAAAAAATGTGTTGGTTGCCAGGATAAAACAGGTTTGGGATGGAACAAGAGAAGTAGTGTGTTTAATTATAAAAGTGAAGCACGAGACAGACTTATTTTTGGTAAGTAACTTATCTGTAAATATGGTATATTCATATAGAGTTAATAAAACTATATTGGACTTAATATTTGCACAAAATAATTTAAATAACTGAAGTCTGCATAAGGTACTTGTGAAGTATTAGTGTACTACTTGTGATGTCATACTAGCAATATATAAATAAACTGGAAAAAATATTCAAGGGATTTCTCTGTGTTCTTCTTTTATGTGAGTTTTTTTTATTGTGAAAATACTGTACAGAGGGGTTACAATTACATGCACAAGATGATGAGTACATTTCTTATCAAGCATTGTAGCCCCTTCCTTTGTTTCCCCTTCCCATCCCATCCACCCCCTGCCCCACTAACCAAACTTGCTCCACCCCACCACAGTTGTAAAGTTCGTTTTTGACATAACGACTTGTAGCTCTCATTGTTTCAATGGGTCCACCTGTATCTCTATTTAAACGATTTGTTTTTCCCTTCTCCTCTACAAATTATAACAACATCAAATACAATGAAAGCATAGGTTATACCGTGGGGGAGGGACATACAAAGCAACAAAGAAATAAACTTATAAATGTGTTAGAAACAATTGCGTGAAAGAAAAAAAACATTTGAATCCTTATCTTAGAGTTCATTTCTATAACATCAACTTATCTGACTTTTTCTGCTTGACAGACATATACTAGTTATGGAAAATAAGAGAAACCATGGGACCTATATTTCTTTGGGCCTGGCTTACTCACTTAATATAATTTATTCCAAGTCTTTCCATTTCCTAACAAATATGGAAATGTCATTTTTTCTGATGGAGGCATAGAATTCCATTGTTTATATACACACATTTTCTTGATCCATTCATCTACTGAGGGGCATCTGGGTTGGTTCCATATCTTAACTATAGTAAGGCTTCAATAAACATAGTCGTGCTGGTAGCTTTAATGTGGTCTTGTTTGTCAACATTTGGGTAAATGCCCAAAAGTGGGATTGCTGGGTCATAGGGGAGCTCTATGTGGAGTCTTTTAATGAACCTCCATAGTATTTTAGAAAGTGGTTGAGCAAATTTACACTCCCACAAACAATGCAGTAAGGTTCCCTCCTGTCCACATCTCCTCCATCATCTGTTGTTATTAGAGTTCTTGATTATAGCCATTCTAACTGAGGTGAGGTGATAGCTCAATGTTGTATTGATTTGCATTTCTTTTATGGCTAGAGAGGTTGAGCATTTCTTCATGTGTCTATTGGCCATTCTTCTTTCCTCTTCAGAGAAGTTTCTCTTTACGTCTTTAGCCCACTTATTTATTGGACAGTTGTTTCTTTGAAGATTTGTTGTTGGGGGATTTAATTTTTTGAGTTCCCGGTATATTTTAGATATGAGACCCTTGTCCGTTGTATGGCTAGTGAATTACTTCTCCCAATTGGTGGGCTTTCTATTGATCTTGCTAGTTATGTCCTTTGCCATGCAGAAGCTCTGCAATTTCTTTCAATCCCATTTGTCCAATCTTTCTTAGATTTGTTGTGTTTCTGGATCTTTATTAAGAAAATTTCAGCCTATGCCAAGGAGACCTAGCTTTTCTCCTATTCCATCCTGTAATTTTTTCAGAATGTCCGCGTTGACTCTGAGGTCTTTGATCCATTTGGAGTTGATTCTGGTGCAGGGTGATTTATAAGGATCTAGCTTTAGTTTTCTGCAAGTAGTTTACCAATTTTGCCAGCAACATGTACTGAAGAGGCTGTCTTTCTTCCATTCTATTTTTTAGCTCCCTTATAGAAGATTATATGGCTATAGGTCTGTAGGTTCATTGCTGGGTTTTCAATTCTATTCCATTGGTCCTGAGGTCTGTACTTGTGCCAGGACCAAGCTGTTTTGATTACCATGGCTTTATTGTAGAGTTTGAAATTTGGTATTCGTATTCTTCCAGGACTGTTTTTTCTGTTGAGGATTGTATTTTTTCTCTGTGTTCTCCTTATAATATAATAAAGGTCCATACTTAACTCGATTGAATTTAATGATATCTAGAAAACAGAAGTCAATAATGAATGTTTACATTGAAAAATTGTCTGAGTCCAACCTGAGATGAAATATACCTTGCTAATTAGAAGGCAGAATTTTAGAAGACTGATATTCAGGGCCAGATCTGATGAAAAAAATTCGTGAGAGACTACAAAAACAAAGAAAGCTAGATATAGTGTAATTTCCCTGTTATATTACGTTTGTGAAAGCCATAGTTAAGAGATTATTGCTCAAGGAAGGCTTGGCTAAAAAGTAAGACCTCATCTGAAAAATAATCTAAAGTGTCATAGCTTTAGCTTCATGCACCAGTAGTGCCAAAGGAAAAAAGAAAAGAAGAAAGCAGAAAAGGAAAGTAAAGGATAGAAAAGGAAATCCATTATCTCTTATTTCTTATAGTTTCATGTCATTGGATACAAGAATTGTATTTTTTCTTACTGGTAGGATTCAGGCCCCTCTTATATGAAAGTATTTATTTCAAAGAATTATTTTATTATTGCTATTTATTAACTTATTATTTGGCCTTCTTGGAGATTGAACCCATGTCTTTGTATATTTTAGTCTAGTTCTACAACTGAACTGTAACCCAGCTCTCTTGTATAGTTTTGGAAATTGTTTACAAATTCTTCAATAGATAGCTACTCTACTTTTCATCTTATCTTTTTCCTCTTACATTTTCCCCTATGTATTTAGTTTATGTATTGAAAACTTTCCTCAATTTTATCTTCTGAACTTAAAATTTTGCTTTTGAGATTACAGGGGAGTCGGTTAATTTTATGATATCTATTAAAATTATATACAGATATATGTATCTCACATGTATTATTGATTCTTAGAGTTCATTGCAATAAGCATCAGTTTATATGGTCATATGCACATAACTATTGAGCCATTTTGATTCTTTAAGAATAACTTTCCTTGTTCTTGCCATGTGAATGCTTACAGTGCTATTAGTTAATCATGTCCAACCTTAATTATTTGTCCTTTACTATCTATTGGATAATTTGTAATATATGGACATATCTAGTTATTACAAATGAGGAAAACCATGCAGCATATATTTAATTGGATCTAGCTAATTTCCAGTCTTTCCATTCCCTCAGGCATGGTGTAATGCCATTCTTTCAAATGAAAGCACAGAATTCCATCAATGCAACAGAATTGAAGGCCCAGACATGAAGCCACACCTATAGGCACATAATCTTTGATAAGGAAGCCAGAATCACAGGAGGGTAGAAAAACAGCCTCTTCAATAAAGTGTGCCAGTAGAATTGGCTGTACACAGAAAATGAATTTAGATCCTTATATATCCCCCTGCACCAGAATCAATTCCAAATTGATGGAAGACCTCAATGTAAGTCCAGATACTTGAGAATGTTACAGGAAGAGTTAGGGGAAACACGAGGGCTTCTTGGCACAGGTTAAACATCCAAAGTAATTCTGGATAAATGGGATTACATCAAACCAAATCAATTTTTTGTCCGACTCAGAAACCATAGAGAAAAAATAGATAGTGTTTTACAGATTTATTAGGGAGCAAACCACAGATGAGAACTTCAGCCTAAATCTTTACTCCCTTTTCTAACTAAGTTATTTATTGTGGGTTTACATGAATAAAAGACTTTTCTGGTGGGGATTAGAACGAAAACCACTAATGCTAAGACAGAGATAGCATGTGAAATGAATTGTTGCAAGAGAAAGGAGGGATTAAGGCAGGGGCTCTAGTTCAAGCCTTGGCTTGGTGCAGTTTAGTAAGGTTTAGATGCACAAGGGAATGAAGGTAAAGCAGGAGTGATGATAAACAAAAGCACTGGTCTGAAGCCTCACAATAAGGATCCTTATCTGTGTGAACCACATTCTCTTTCATAAGTTTTTATTTAAATTAACAAGCACAATTTTAGAATTCACCAGAGTGACATGGTGCATAATTACCTGCAATGTAAGCCAAGTCAGTTCATATAATCCACTCTTTCATGGGTTACCCGTTAGCCAGGTTTCAACACAATCAGTACAATGAGATTGTACAAATGAGACTGAGACTTTTCCCTCTCGTGAATTAAAAACCTGTCAAATGATTTCTGTATTCCATATGTTTACACAATATTTCTCATGATCTTTTCTACTATTTTGTCATCATTATTCATGTCCATACTACTTTTTTGTTCTTGTTTTGTGTGTATATGCCATTTTTAAAGTTTGAACTCAATTTTAATATTCTCCCTTGCATTTTTTGCTCATGGTTCATGACACTTTATTCCTTGAGCCACATCCTCCCCTTATGCTTCTTGCTGGATAATTGGAGATAATTTTTCACATTTTTGTCTGTTTGGACTGACATTGAACCAAAATCTTCAGGTCTTAGGCTCTTGAGCTTCTAGGATTCTACACATGAACGACTAACACAAAGTTTTGCTTTTCTGTATTTTTAATTATGTGTTAGGAGAAAGTGGAAGTACATTTGTGTTAAGTGTGCAATTTTCAAATACAAGTTTGAATCAACTTGGTATAATGTAACTGTTATCGATTTTAACAGTTAAATCAATGAATTTTACACATTCCCACAGAAATATAATTGAAAACAAAGGCATAACTGTTTTCCTAAATTAAGTAATGGAACCATGAATTTCTTTCATGTTACATTCTTGTTTTATATAAGGTTAATTAGCAGACTTCCAAGACTAAAATAAATATATTAATTGTATTGCACAAGAAGCAAAGTGATTATACTTAAGAATAGATATTTCATCACTGCCAAAAGATATGATTTTTAGAAGTCTCACTAAAAAAGAATCTTACACACAGAACAGAAATTAGTGAATATGATATACCTTGGTCATGACACAACATATAAATGAATGTGATTACCTCTCCATTCTTCATAAATGTGTAAAAAATAATAATGGAGCAATGAGCCAGTGGTTCATGCTTGTAACCCTAGCTACTAAGGAGTCTAAGAACTGAGAATCATGGTTTAAAGCCAACCTAGGCAGGAAAGTCTGTGAGACTCTTATCACCAATGAGCCACCAGAAAACTGGCAGTGGTTCAAGTGGTAGAGCACTAGTCTTGAGATGAAGAGCTGAGGGACAGTGTCCAGGTCCTGATTTCAAGCCCCACAACTCACAATAATTAAAAAATAAACAGTTAAAAATAAACAAATAATTTGACATAAACATTAAAATATATATTCTAAATTTTTCTTAAATCCTCACTAGATATACTAGTTTATATAAATGTCGAGAAGTGCTTTCTGCTTTTAGTTAACACTGAATCAATTGTGTAAATCAGACATTTCTCACTCATATTATATTAGTATGTTTATATACTTATATGCCATAAGCATAATGAACTGATTCGTGATAGGCAGAGCTGTTTTAGGAATCTCCCTTGGCTTTCTAACATTAACACTTCTACCAGAAAATCGATATGCCCTCCAAACTTGTCAGAGGTTTCATCTCAGTGGAGCAGAAAAGTATAAGCCATAGTCATTGTTTGGAACAACTGTAACATTTTACATGCATTTAACTTAGTTTAAGAACCAAAATATTCAAGTCATCTTAACCATGGCAGTAACAGCAAGATGTCTTCAGAGCTTTTCAGTATCTTAAGAGATGAAAATCTTTAATTATACACCTATTTTTTTCTGCCTAACATCCTATATCTTTAGAAGATCTTTTTGTGTAACCCTGTGTTCCTGATTAGAAGACCGGAACAAAGGCAATAATGAAAATAGTGGAGGAAAATACTTGAGAACACTGGTTTCACTGGTTTCAATGAGAATATATGTTAAAGTAGCACATTTTGTTATCATTTAAAAAGCAATAATTAAACCTTAATTAGCAGTGAAGAAGGGAACAGAAAACTTTGTTTGGAGGAGGTCCGGGAAGATGGTGGAGGAGAAGCTGGAGGCTAAACAAGCTCTCCCATAGAGAGCAGTTTTAGTGTTCCAGTGAAAAGTTTTAAGCCAGAGTCTCATACCAAGTGTGCCATCACAGTACAGTTAGACCAGAGAGGGAAAATCCAGGCAAGGAGATAGATCTGATCACTTGCCAACAGCCGCTGCTGTGGCTTCAGCTGCAGTGACTGCGGCCAAAGCCGCCATACCTGCAACACAGAGAGTCCCAAATGAAGGAATCAGACACGGCAGGCGAGTGGATTCTACTCAATACCAGCAAGAACCAACAAGCAGCAGACATCTTCATCCTGCAGTTCGCAAACCAGAGACGACCCAGGAACAAAAACTAGGTGTGAGTAGAAGCCTCACATCCTCACTCCTTCTCAGGGAGCAGAGGAAGGAAGGCCACCCCTCCTCCCACACTACTGGAGATCTCCATCTTTGATACTGACAAAGGCCCAGCTGAGCTGCTAACTCCACCTTAGGCCTTGGAAGAGTCATTTAGCAGGTTACAAGAACCTAAGCTGACCTGCCAGACTCAGCTCCACCCAGGGAAAAGTCACCCAGCCCAGGCCACCAGCCCCAGGAGTGGCTTTCTTCACTGGGTAAACAGAGCCAGAGGCTGCCGCTCCCTACAGCAGCCTTGTCAATCAATGGAAATTCAGTAAACATAAACCCTGAGAATGGCTCCAGGCTGGGCTTTGTGTGTGTCTCACCAGCTCGCCCCTCAGGGAAAAGTTACAGTTTGCCGAAAGTCCTCAACTCTACCCAGAACCTATCCTCATCACAGCATCTCCAAACTACAGGAAACAGCCATCTCCCTCTTTTGTGATACTCGAAGCAGATCTCCCTTCCATTGAACTAGCCTGGGAGGAGGAACACAAAATCCTTGGTAAAGCAGAGCATTATTTTGTCTGCTCAAACAAATTGACTTAAGAAACCAACCAAGCCACAGGAAAACCAAACACCACAAGCAGACCAGAGACTCCAACAAGAGACTGGTTATGGACACACAGGATATATAGGATCTTCCCATACCCTCCCCCCCAAAAAAAAAAATCAAAGAACTATTTTTTGGTACCTTTTATAAATTTTTTTAAAACTTTTTTTAATTTTTAATTTTTAACTTAAAAAATTGTTTTCTAGTAACGTTTTTTTCTTCCTCTTCCAATTATTATTTTAGGGGTTTATGTGTGTGTGCGTTTTTCTTTCTTTTTTTTTCTTTATAAAAATTTTATTTTATATGTTTTTTGTTTAGCTCTACTGAACTTTTGATCTTTTTCTTTCTTTCTCATTCTTTTCACCTTTTCTTCTCTTTCGTTCTTCTTTGTGTGACTAAATTGATGTTCTGCACATCCTCAGATATACCCGCAATCAATTATTAGACCTTATGCCCCATGTGTACACACTTAATACAGAAATATATTACTCAATTCAAAACCTCTTAGACTTAAATTCCATAATAGCAGTACTACCTATTTATACCTATGTAATATTTTAAGCATTTTTGTAAGTTTTTCAGGTCTCCTTTATATCCCTCCCCTTCTCTCATTATATCCAAGTTTGTCTCAGAACATTTTGTTTTCAAATTTGCATAATTTTTAAGCATTGCACTTTTTAATTTTTGCTTTTCTATTTTTTTCTTGTCACTTTTTTTCTCTTTCTCTTTCTTCTTTTTCTCTCTCTCTCTACTTTCATTCTATGAAACCTATTTCTGGCTTTGAGATTAGGACGTAGTTAAGTTTACTCACCCTATGCCTTCCCACATCCCTCTATTCCTATTTTTTACCCACATCTCTCCCGAAAACTAATAATTTCTGGTTTGCCTAATTCTTCTTTGTGGTTCGGAGCCCATTAATATATAGTTGTTTGATGTAGAATAGATATATCTGTGGAACTAGATTGGATCTGCAGACTTTTGACTGTGCAACTACAGACTTTGGTTGATGGTTGCCTTAAGATACTGTTCTAGCACAAAACTGGTGTTACTTTCATCCCAAATGGGCAGAGTAAGCCGGAAAAATACAAGAAAAATAGCAAGTCAGGGTATCTCAACTCCCACTCATGATAAACAGGGGACAGAACAGATAATGAATAATCCAGAGGAGAATTCCCAAATAGCTCTACAAATACTGCTGGCAAACATGATAAATGAAAAGATTGAAAGCATACAAAGGACTCTGTTTGAGTGTGATAGGGAGAAAGAGGAGGCAATCCAAAAGTTTATATAGGAATATCATAAGCGTGAGGAAGCTACTCAAAAACTGATACAGGATTTGCATGAGCAGCTTGAGAATACTCAAAGTGAAAGGCAGGAATGGCATGAGCAGGCTGAGAACACTCAAAGAGAACTACAGGAATCTCACAAACCGGAGGAAGCTAATCAAAGAGTCATACAAGATTTGAGAGAGCAGGATGAGAATACACAAAGATCACTAAAGGCATTCATGGAATCCATTAACAAAGAGCTGAAGGAAGTCAGGGAGACCACAAAGGAAATGCTGAATGGAAACCAACAGAAGGAATGGGAGTCCAAGGAAAACATAACCAATCAACTAAGTGATTTGAGAATAAACACTGAATACCAAATTAAGGAAGTAAAGAAGTTCATACAAGATCTAAAAGAAAGCTTCAACAAACAATTTGAAGCCATCAAAGCTGACCAAATATGCCACGCCGACCCCACTAGAGTCTGCTTAGCATGGGAGACCATCTATCAGACCATGATAGGGGCTTCGAGACCTATCTCTGAGTCTTGGGACTTCACCAAAGTCTACCTCAGAGAATGGGGCTTTACAGAAACCTATCTCCAAGTTTTGGGACTTCACCGAAGTCTACCTCGGAGAATAGGGCTTCTAAGAGGCCTACTCCTGGGAAAAGGCTGGAAAAACCCCTGGGAAAAGATGTGTTTCTGCCTTTCTTCACTGCATAAGAGTGCCTATTAATCTTTTACTGCTTCTACTGCTCTTTGTACTTGCTCATTGTTAACGTTCCCTTATTCAAAGCTCTTTCTTAAGAGTGTTGGCGACTCCAATATCTGATGAGTGTCTTAAAAATATGACTAACTCACCAGAGTTAAGTGCTAACCTAAAACCCCTCTTATGGAGGCTAGTAGACAAGTCATAAGTAAATATTGGGGGTTTCATGATGTCATTTCAGCAGAAGGAATTGTTTGTAAGAGATTTACAAGAAGCTGTAGGCGCGGCTAGAACAGAAGGAATGTATGGTAATTGCTGAGATAACTACTTAGGAGAAAGAACTTCTTGTTACTCTCTTTCATTTACTAAAAGACTTGCTAGATGTAGGCCTCGGTGACCTTGCTATTGAGGAAAGAACAGGAAAGATCTTATGGGACAGTTAAGGCCTCTATAGAAATAAGGTAATGGTTAGTTGATGACAAAACATCGAAACCCATTATATTTCTTAGAGATAAGCCGGAAACAAGTGCCTATCAGGTGACCAGCTGGTGACCACCCAAGAATGAAGCCCTGCAGTAAGGTTGTGTAACCTTTTGCCCTTTCAGGCGACCAGCTGGTGACCGCCCAAGAAAGAAGCCCTGCAGCAAGATTGTGTAACCTTTTGCCCTTCCTCATGGAGACTTTTGCTATAAAAGTTTGTTATCCTCTGCATTAAATCGCACTCAGCATCCACTCCTAATGTGTGTGAGTTGTCTGTTTGCCATCTCCCCACCTATTCCAGGTTCCTCCCTTAGGTGTCCTCCGTCGTCCCGACAGAACCCGGTCCGCGGCAGGTGGCGCCCAACGTGGGGCAGAGGCTGAGGCTCAGAGCGGGGCACAAAGCAGTCTCTTCAGTCAACGAACCTTGGGAGGTAAGCATCTCTCTCTCTTTTCTTTTCACCTGGAATAGTAGTCAGAAGCTCGTTGGGGTGCTGCAGGCCCCTCAGTTGTGACTGAGAAAGATAACGAGTAAATCATGGGGAGTTCATCTTCTAAGAATAAGAATGGGTTTGTCTCTACCCTAAAACATATGCTAAAAGCACGAGGTATTAAGATCTCCACAGCAACAGTGAAAAAATTTTATAATTTTGTGTTACAAACTAATCCTTGGTTCCCGAAGGAAGGAAGCCTTTCTATAGAAGATTGGCAAAGAGTAGGACAAGGGATAAAAGAGTTCTACCAAGCTCATGGCTCAGCAACGATCCCTATGACAGTTTATTCACTATGGACTCAGATAAGAGATCTTATGGAAGAAAAGGCTGAGCAAAAAGCCTAGCCAAGGAAGCAGGTCCCGCAGTCAAAGAAACCTCTGAGTTGAAGAGCTCCAATCGGTGTCGAAACTATGGCACAATGATGGAAGCTACAAATTTAGATAATAAGGAAAAACCATGTATAGATTTGGATAGAGACGGGGACAATAATACTGAAAAAGTGAAGACGCCCGCACTTCCGCCCACAGGTTTCCGAGCAGCTATGTTAGAGGCAAAAAAGCTCGGCGATACTACGTTCACTTTCCCTATTGTTGACCTGGACCAGGGCCCACCTCAGTGGGAGCCATTATCCTTAAAAGTGTTAAAAGAACTACAAACAGCAGTTAAAACTATGGGTCCTTCTGCCCCTTTTACTTTAACAATCCTTGACTCCATAGCAACTGATTGGCTAACTCCTTATGATTGGTATCAAACTGCAAAGTCGGTGCTAACCCCGGGGCAATACATATTATGGAGAACAGAATATGAGGACCTTGTTAAAGGAGAAGTGCAACGGCGATTATTCACAAATTCAGGCCCTAAGCCTACAGTCTCCATGTTAACTGGTCAGGAGGATTATGCAGATATTAGAAAACAACTTAAATTCTCAAAGGAGATTTTAGAAACCATCACTAAGCTTGCTGTTATGGCCTGGAAAAAGTTACCATCAGGAGAAGGAAAGACCACTGTTCTATCAGGAATTAAGCAACGGCCTGAGGAGCCATATGAGGAATTCATAGCTAGATTGGAGGAAGCTATTGCAAGAATGTTCCCTCCTTCTGAGGGGTCACAGATCATTCTCAAACAATTGGCATGGGAGAATGCTAATACTGTGTGTCAGGAATTAATCAGGCCAGTAAGAAAAACAGGAAGCCTACAAGACTATGTTAAGGCTTGCATAGATGCTTCTCCTGCTATGATTCAGGGACTTGCGTATGCTGCTGCCATGAAAGAAACGCCTTTTCAAACATATGTGAAAAAGATAACCAGAGGCCCGGGATATAATCCTGAACAAAGAGTATGTCATAATTGTGGCAAACCAGGCCACGTTCAAAAGGAGTGTAAAGCTCAAAAGCAACAGAAGGGATTAGGAAAAGCACCAGACTTATGTTCTCGGTGTCAAAAAGGGAACCATTGGAGAAGTGAATGTAGATCTAAGTTCCATAAAGATGGAACTCCTCTTCAAGAGGAAACAAAAAACGGACGGAGGGGCAACCTCTCAGCCCCTCCCCAAGAGAGGAACTAAAGCAAACTATTCATGACTTGCCTAGAGCCACTCCAGGGAGTGCTGGATTGGACTTGGCTGCCACTCAAGATCATATCATATCCCAAGACAGTGGGGTTGTATTGTTAGAGACAAACGTAAAAGGGTAACTCCCTTCAGGAGTAATGGGCCTAATAATGGGCCGGAGTTCAAACTATAAAAAGAATTTTGAGGTTTTACCAGGAGTAATAGACTCAGACAGCCCTACCACTATAAAAGTCATGATAAGGTCTTTAAAAGAGACTATTCAAATTCATAAAGGGCAGAGAATAGCCCAGATACTTTTGCTTTCATATTTAAAATTGCCTAATCCCACCTTGACTCAGAACAGAGAAGGAGGGTTTGGCACCACAGATACTGTAGCCTGGGTTCAGGAAATTACAGATGAAAGGCCTTACAAGGACATTAAGGTCAATGGAAAACAGATAACAGGGCTCCTAGACACAGGGGCTGACAGATCCTGTATAGCTGGAAAGGATTGGCCTACGGCTTGGCCAGTGCAAGAGACTTCTTCCTCCCTAATAGGATTAGGGATGGCTTCTAATGTAGCTCAGTCAGCTCAGAAGCTCAAATGGGTGTGTGAAGGGCAGCAAGGCCACTTCAAACCTTATGTTATCCCCAGCTTGCCTTTTTCTCTATGGGGCAGAGACATCATGCAGGACATGAATATACAAATAGGACAAATAGACTCCTCATCAAAGGAGCAAAATTTTTCATAGGGGCCACTGAGGAGCAGCTTTATGCTGACAAAATAACATGGAAAAGTAATGACCCTGTATGGATTAATCAGTGGCCCCTAACTCAAGAAAAGATTCAAGCCATACAGGAATTAATTTTAGAACAATTAAGTCAAGGAAGGATAGAAGAAACTACTAGTCCGTGGAATACTCCAATTTTTGTAATAAAAAAGAAGTCAGGGAAATGGAGATTATTACAAGATCTAAGGGCAATTAATGAGACCATGCATGACATGGGAGCCCTTCAACCAGGCCTGCCCTCTCCTGTTGCAGTCCCACAGGGTAGATATATAATAATAATAGACTTACAGGATTGCTTTTTTACAATAAAATTACAGCCAGAAGATTCCAAGAGATTTGCTTTCAGTGTCCCTTCAGCTAATTTTAAACAACCTTATAATAGGTACCAATGGAAAGTGCTACCTCAGGGCATGAAAAACAGCCCTACCTTATGTCAACAATATGTAAAAAGGGCTATAGAAAAAGTTAGAGAAAAATATCCAGAGGCATATATTATTCATTATATGGATGATATACTTATGGCCGATGAAACTAGAGAAAAGACAGAAAAAGTATTACAGGATATGGTAGAACAATTAACAAAATTTGGGTTAATAATAGCTCCTGATAAAGTTCAGCATGAACGGCCTTTAAATTATCTAGGAAAAGTGATTGGACACGATTATATTGTGTCCCAAAAAACGCAAATTAGAATAGATAAACTAAAAACATTAAATGATTTCCAAAAATTACTAGGAAATATTAATTGGATTCGGCTTAGTTTAAAAATAACTACAGGACAACTAGATCCTTTGATGAAAATGTTGAATGGAGATCCTCACCCTAAATCTGCCAGGAAAATAACTCCTGCAGCCCTAGCCTGTATAAAATTGATAGAAGAAGCGTTAAATACAGCTAAAATACAACAAATTAATATTACACAAACATGGTCCTTTATAATTCTGGCTACAAATTTTACTCCCACAGGATGTTTTTGGCAGGATGGAATATTGGAATGGATCCATTATTCCCATAACCCTGGAAAAATAGTTGCTTCATATCCCTTCTTATGTGCTAATTTGATTTTAAAGGCTAGATTAAGAGCTAGAGAATTATTTGGCCAAGAGATACCTAACATTATTGTTCCCTATAATAAGAAACAATTAGATCATTTGATACAATTTGATGATGATTGGAAAATTGCTGTGTTAACTTATACAGGTAAAATAAGCTTTCATATGCCTCAACATCCTTTGTTACAATTTTATACTGAAACTCCTGTGATATTTCCAAAGGTTGTGGTTACAGAGCCTTTGAGCGGGGCATTAACTATTTTTACAGATGGATCTTCTAGTGGAAAGTCTGTGGTTTATTGCAGTACAAGACCACCATTAATATCTTATGACCCAACTGTATCTGCACAACAGGCTGAACTTATTGCAGTTCTGCTAGCCTTTCAAAATTATTCAGAGGAGTTTAATCTTTACACAGATTCCCGCTATGTAGTTTCCTTGTTCCCTGCTATTGAAACAGCCTTAGTTACTGGTCAATCTAAAGTTAAAGAATACTTAGCTATTACAACAGAGAACAGCAAAGGTGTTTGTGGGTCACATCAGGGGGCATAGCAATCTCCCTGGACCTTTGTCTCAAGGTAACAAGTTTGCAGACTTATTAACTAAGGGAGGTCTAGTAATGTCAGCTCTAGAAGAAGCTCAGGAAAGTCATAAACTACATCATCAAAATGCTAATGCCTTAAGAAAGATGTTTCAAGTGTCTCGAGAACAGGCGCGACAGATTGTCAGGGAATGTGAGGCATGCCCGGAAGTTTTTCATCCACAAAAAATGGGAGTCAATCCTCGAGGCCTAAAGCCTAGAGTGCTATGGCAAATGGATGTTACCCATGTAACAGAATTTGGGAAACTTGCCTTTGTCCATGTTACTATAGATACTTATTCTCATGCCATGGTTGCTACAGCCCATTCTGGAGAGGCTGTGAAAGATGTCATTCAACATTTGCTTAAAGCCTTTGTGGACCTAGGAATTCCTAAGGAAATAAAAACAGACAATGGACCAGCATACACCTCCAAAGCTTTTGCTACATTCTGTGCACAATGGAAAATTGTGCACAAAACTGGGATTCCATATAATCCACAAGGCCAAGCAATCATAGAACGGGCTCATCAGATCTTAAAAAATCAATTGACAAGAATTAGACGGGGAGGAGGGAAGCAATACTCCCCCCATTACACTCTTAACCATGCTTTGCTGGTCCTTAATCATTTCAATGCTGATGAGCAAGGAATAACCCCGATGATGAGACATTGGGGCATGGAAAAAACTACAACTTTTCCTTCAGTAAAATGGAAGGATCTGCTCACTGGAACCTGGCGTGGGCCAGACATCCTGTTAACATCTGGGAGAGGCTATACTTGTGTTTTCCCACAGGATGCAGAATCCCCCATTTGGGTCCCAGACAGACTCATCCGGCCCTTCTCGGGCCCAAAAAAGATTCAGGAGGAAAGTGAAAATACATCGGGAGAGAAAACTGGTGCAGAAGATGAAGACTTTCTCTCTATCACCACCGCAGGCTGATTCTACAAACATCCTTGCACCACCTACGTGGGAACAGATCCAGAAGTTGTGCAAGGAAGCTCGACACACTGTTGAGGCCACCGGAAATCAACCTAATCCGAGAAACATGTTTTTAGCCATGCTTGCTCTTGTTTCTTTACAGGTGAATTACGCTTCTTGTACAATGTATTGGGCGTATGTTCCTGACCCACCTTTGCTTCATCCCGTGGGCTGGACTCACCCATCTAATATAAAAGTGCTAATGAATGATACCTCTATACTAGGGGGTATTCCAATAGGGTCAGAGGA
This sequence comes from Dipodomys spectabilis, assembly GCF_019054845.1. Lineage (NCBI taxonomy): Eukaryota > Metazoa > Chordata > Mammalia > Rodentia > Heteromyidae > Dipodomys > Dipodomys spectabilis. The sequence continues at coordinate 785,902 of NW_024871016.1, read as the reverse complement.
GCCTATGACCTCCACGTCTCTAGATTATGAGGGAAGATCTGATGTCACCCCTATATGCTTGGCTTTAAAAGGCCGTGCTCCTTTTGCATGCTTGCCTGTTAACTACAGGACCTTTTATACTGATGCACCTGATAAGACTAATACTGCTTTTAGCAGTAAGAGGGTGATGTGGGAATTAAGTTTTCAAACACTTGGGTATGCTAATTACAATGAGACCTTTGACAAAGATAACAATGTTACTATGCCTTTTCCAAATTGTTTAACAACTTACCAGGATAAAGATCAATTTTGGGACAGCAAAACAGAAAAAGAACTTCCAACATGGTTGGATTGTGGATTTCCCCATTCTGCCTCTGTACATTGGCCTAGGGGTGCTACAGATTTGGTATTTGATTTTTCCATTGCCAACCCAACTTATGATTATAAAAAATATTTGAGAGAAAATGAGAATGTGAAATTCACAGGCTATAGAGCTCCGGCTGACTCGGAACCGGTAAGGCGTTGGTTCACGCCTGGATTTGTCACCCCCATGTGGGTCACTAAATCTAGCCATTATGGAACTATTGTTACCCATAGAAATTTGTTTAGATTTGCTGCAGCTGCAAATATGGTATTGCTAAAAAAGCCCAAAGCCAACCTACCAGAGTCAATTGCATTGAGAGCTTGTTTGTCTTATCCGTATGCAGCTTTAATTGGAAGTGAAAAGAGGATTAACATTACACACATAGGAAATTCCTTTTTAATTCAATGTTACTCCTGTCGACTGACCAATTGTATTGATGCTTCCTTAGATAAAGAATTTTCAATAGTAATTATTGTAAAAAGACCTGAATATGTATTACTTCCTGTAAATTTACATGAAGATCCTTGGTTTGATAATTCTGCTTTGCAAACACTTCGTGTTTTGTATGAATTAATACGACCAAAAAGATTTGTTGCAGCATTGATTTTTGGAATTGCTTCCCTTATAGCATTAGTAACCTCGCTTGCTGTATCCACCACTGCGCTAGTACAACAAGTGCACTCGGCGCATTTCGTTAATGAGTTAAATAAGAATGTTTCTCTAGCATTAACAGAGCAACAGATCATTGATCAAAAATTAGACAGCAAACTAGAGGTTTTGGAGGAAGTAGTCTTAAAGTTAGGGACTGAAGTTAATAATCTTAAAACCCAGCTAGCCACTATATGTCATCAGTCATTTAAGTATATTTGTGTTACTTATTATAAGGCAATGGCCTTATAATGACAGCTTAGATTGGGAAGCTACCAAAGTGCACTTACAAGGAATCTGGAAGGACAATAGCTTAACTCATGATATAGGACAGCTACAGAAAGACATCTCATCACTTAGTCAAGCTCATTTGGAAACCGCAGGGATAAATTCTTTAGCAGAAGACTTACAGAAAGGATTAAAAAGTCTTAATCCTTTAGATTGGTGGCACTATTTGGTTACATTTGGAGTCATAACACTAATTGTTATATGTATTCTTGTTGTCTTTCCAGTCCTCTTCAAACTAGTCTTCCGCTCCATCTCTTCTATACGAGATGATATTTTCTGGCACATCTAAAAAATAAAAAAGGGGCAAATGCCACGCCTACTCCAGTGGAGTCTGCTTAGCATGGGAAACCATCTATCAGACCATGATAGGGGCTTCGAGACCTATCTCTGAGTCTTGGGACTTCACCGAAGTCTACCTCAGAGAATGGGGCTTTACAGAAACCTATCTCCAAGTTTTGGGACTTCACCGAAGTCTACCTCGGAGAATAGGGCTTCTAAGAGGCCTACTCCTGGGAAAAGGCTGGAAAAACCCCTGGGAAAAGATGTGTTTCTGCCTTTCTTCACTGCATAAGAGTGCCTATTAATCTTTTACTGCTTCTACTGCTCTTTGTACTTGCTCATTGTTAACGTTCCCTTATTCAAAGCTCTTTCTTAAGAGTGTTGGCGACTCCAATATCTGATGAGTGTCTTAAAAATATGACTAACTCACCAGAGTTAAGTGCTAACCTAAAACCCCTCTTATGGAGGCTAGTAGACAAGTCATAAGTAAATATTGGGGGTTTCATGATGTCATTTCAGCAGAAGGAATTGTTTGTAAGAGATTTACAAGAAGCTGTAGGCGCGGCTAGAACAGAAGGAATGTATGGCAATTGCTGAGATAACTACTTAGGAGAAAGAACTTCTTGTTACTCTCTTTCATTTACTAAAAGACTTGCTAGATGTAGGCCTCGGTGACCTTGCTATTGAGGAAAGAACAGGAAAGATCTTATGGGACAGTTAAGGCCTCTATAGAAATAAGGTAATGGTTAGTTGATGACAAAACATCGAAACCCATTATATTTCTTAGAGATAAGCCGGAAACAAGTGCCTATCAGGTGACCAGCTGGTGACCACCCAAGAATGAAGCCCTGCAGTAAGGTTGTGTAACCTTTTGCCCTTTCAGGCGACCAGCTGGTGACCGCCCAAGAAAGAAGCCCTGCAGCAAGATTGTGTAACCTTTTGCCCTTCCTCATGGAGACTTTTGCTATAAAAGTTTGTTATCCTCTGCATTAAATCGCACTCAGCATCCACTCCTAATGTGTGTGAGTTGTCTGTTTGCCATCTCCCCACCTATTCCAGGTTCCTCCCTTAGGTGTCCTCCGTCGTCCCGACAGAACCCGGTCCGCGGCACAAATAGAAGGAAAAGAAATAAAAAACAAAGTAGAAAGTCTCAACAGCAGGTTAGACCATGCAGAAGATTGAATCTCGGGGATTGAAGACAGCATAGACATTATAGAGAAAGAACATACAACCATCTAATACAAAGCCAAGTAATATGAGAGATCTATCCAACACTTGGAAGACACCATCAGAAGGCCTAATCTAAGGATAATGGGTGTAGAGGAACACCTAGAAACAAGAAGTTAATGGTCTAGGAAATTTGTTTCATAGGGTCCTAGCAGAGAACTTCCCAAACATGCAAAAAGATAGGCCTATTCAAATACAAGAAGCTTTTAGAACCCCAAATAGACCAGACCAGAATAGGACATCCCACCGTCACATTATAATCCACACAGAATCAATTCAGACCAAGTGATTTGAGAATAAACACTGAACACCAAATTAAGGAAGTAAAGAAGTTCATACAAGATCTAAAACAAAGCTTCAACAAAGAATTTGAAGCCATCAAAGATGACCAATTAGAAAGAAAAGAAATAAAAAAAAATTAGAAAGTCTTGACAGCAGGTTAGACCATGCAGAAGATCGAATCTCGGGGATTGAAGACAGCCTAGATATTATAGAGAAAAACATACAACCATCCGAGACAAATCCATGAATATGATAGATCTATTCAGCACTTGGAAGATACCATCAGAAGGCCTAATCTGAGGATAATGGGTGTAGAGGAGCACCTAGAAACAGAAGTTAATGGTCTAGGAAATTTATGTGACAGGATCCTAGCAGAAAACTTCCCAAACATGCAAAAAGATAGGCCTATTCAAATACAAGAAGCTTCTGGAACTCCAAATAGACTAGACCAAAATAGGACATCCCATCCGTCATATTATAATCCACACAGGATCAATTTACACCATGGAAAAGTTCCTTAAAGCTGTCAAGGAGAAAAGATTAATCACCTATATAGGGAAACCAATGAGAATCACCTTAGATTTCTCAGCAGAGACAATCAAAGCAAGAAGAGCCTGGAATGATGTATGCCATGCCCTAAAGAAAAACAACTATCAACCATGAATACAGTACCCAGTTAAATTCTCCTTCACAACTGAAGGCCAAATAAAAACCTTTCAGAGCAAAGAAAAATTGAAACAATAAATCTCCACCAAACCAGCCCTACAAAAGATTCTTAAAGATGTCCAACATATAGAAAACCAACAAGACCACAATAAAGGCCAAGAAACCACACCCAAACTGAGAGTCCAAGAACCAGAGGTATAACCCAGGAGCTGCAGCCCTCAAGAAGGTGGTTAAAATGGCAGGAACTCCCAAATACCTCTCAGTCCTATCTCTCAACATTATCGGACTTAACTCTCCAATTAAGCGACATAGACAGTCTAGTTGGAATAAAAGCAAGATCCTTCTATCTGCTGCTTTCAGGAGTCACAACTTGCCCATAAAAACAAACACATTTTGAATGTGAAAGGCTGGAACAAAATCTATCAGGGAAACGGCCCCCATAAACAGGCGGGAGTTGCAATCCTAATATCAGAAAAAATAGACTTCAAATTAAAATTAGTGAAAAGGGTTAAAGAAAGTCGCTACATATTACTTAAGGAGTCTCTCCTTCAGGAGGATATGTCAATTCTAAATATCTATAAGTCAAACATTGCAGCACCCAAATTTATCCAACAAATGATACTTTCCCTCAAATCCCACAGAGATCCAAAGACATTAATTGTTGGGGATTTTAACACACCATTATCCCCACTAGATAGATCAACTAGGCAAAAACTCAACAGAAAAACTGCAAATCTAAACAACTGCATAGATCAACTATATGTAACAGACATCTACCGAATATTTCACCCAGTAGCATCAGGATACATGTTTTGCTCAGCAGAGCATAGAACGTTTTCTAAAATAAACCAAATTTTAGACCACAAAGCATACTTTTCCAAATTCAGAAGCATTGAAGTTATACCTTGCATTCTCTCAGACCAAGGGGAACAAAATTAGAAGTCAACACTAAATGCCACCAAAGAAAGTCCTGTAACACATGGAATCTGAACCACACACTGCTGAGTCATAAGACATGGAGATTAGAAGAGATTAGAAAGGAAATTCAAATGTTCATGATATTCAACAAAAATGAGCACACAAATTACCAGCTCCTCTGGGACACAGCAAAGGCAGTACTCAGGGGCAAGTTTATAGCTCTGAGTTTCTACATCAACAAATTGCAGAGATCTGAAACCAACAATTTAATGAGACATCTGAACCTCCTTGAAAAAGAGCAGCAAGATAAACCCTAATCCAGTAGACGGAAAGAAATAATTAAAAATTAAATCAGAATTAAATGAATTACAATCCAAAAAAGCTATAGAAAAAATCAACAAAACAAAGAGTTGGTTCTTCTAAAATATTAACAAAATTGACAGACCCTTAGCAAATCTTATCAGAAAAAGAAGAGAACACATCCAAATAAGTAAATTCAGAGATGAGAATGGAAACATCACCGTAGAAAAAACCAAGATTCATAATATTTTAAGGGAATACTTCTCAAACATTTATGCTAATAAGTTTGAGAACTTGGCAGAAATGGACCATTTCATAGCAAATATTGACATGCCAAAACTAAACCAAGATGAGTTAAACCCTCTTGACAGGCATATATCAAACATTGAAATAGAAACAGCAGTAAGAGACCGCCCATCTCAGAAAAGTCCAGGACCAGATGGTTTTACAATGGAATTCTACAAGTTCTTCAAAGCATAGCTCAAACCAATACTCCTCCAACTCTTCAATGAAATTGAAAGACAAAGATCACTACCGAACATATTCTATGAAGCCATCTTAACACTCATCCCAAAACGAGGCAGGGACTCATCATAGAAAGAGAACTATAGACCCATTACTTTGATGAACATTGATGCAAAACTTCTCAACAAAACTTTGGCCAGAGTTCCAGGAAGAGGGCGGAGGAAAAGCTGGAATCTGAACAAGCTCTTGCATAGAAAACAGTTTCAGAGTTCCAGTGAACAGTCCCAAGCCAGAGAATCACACCAAGTGTGCCATCACAGGACAGAGAGTTAGTCAAGAGAGGGGAAGCCAAGCAGACACATCTGAGCTCTTGCCAGCAGCTCTGCGGCGGCAGGGTCGCGGCAGCGACAACCGCCGCCGCGGGGGCATACCTGAGACACAGTCCGGGACAAAGGAGCCAGACGCAGCAGACGAGCGGATTCTACTCAACACCAGCAAGAACCGACAAGGAGCGGACACCTTCATCCTGCACTTTGCAGACCAGAGACGACCCAGGATCCAAGACTCGGCATGGTAGAAGCCCGACTTCCTCACTTCTTCTCAGGGAGCAGAGGAGGGAAGGCCCTCCCCCCCCAGCACCGGTGATCTCCATCTTGGATACTGACAAAGCTCGGAGGAGCGGCTAGCTCCAGCTCAGGCCTTGAAATAAAACGAGTCATTTTGCAGGTCACAAGAACTTAACGGCGAAGTGACCTCACAGACTCAGTTCCATCCAGGGAAAAGTCACCCAGCTCAGGCGCCAGCCATTGGAGTGGCTCTCCTCACTGGGTAACCAGAGCCAGAGGCTGCCCCTCCCTCAAGCAGCCACCACAATCAATTGAAAAACAGAAACCCTGAGAATGGCTCCAGGCTGGGTGCTGTGAGTTTTTTTCACAAAATAGCCCCAGGGAAAAGCTACTGCTTGTTGAAAGGCCTCAACTCTACCCAGAACCTAGCCTCATCACTGCATCCCCCTCTTTTGTGATTCTCAAAGCAGATCACCCTCCCAGTAAACTAACCTGGGAGGGGGATCACAAAATCTTGGGTAAAGCAGAGCATTTTTCTGCTTGTTCCAACAAACTGACTTAAGAAATCAATCAAGCCACAGGACCTCAAGCTGACCAGAGACTCCAACCAGACTCTGGTTACAGACAAAAGGGAGATACAGGACTCTTCCCACCCCTCCCAAAAAAAAAAAAATCAAAGAACTTTTTTTCTTCTTCTTCTTCTTCTTTTCTTTTTTTGTTTTGTTTTGTTTTTTGTTACCTTATATATATAAAAATATTTTTTTCCTGTTCTAAAACTTTTATTAATCTTTAATTTTTGCCTCTTCTGAAAAAATAATTGTTTTCCAGTAACTTTTTTTTTCTCCTCTTATAATTTTTATTTTAGGAATACGTGAATGTGTGTTTTCCTTTATTTTCTTGTCTTCTTTCTCTTTTTCTTTCATTCTTAATTATCTTTTTGTTTTTTGTCTAGCTCTACTGAACTTCTGATCTTTTCTTCTCACTTTCCTATCCTTTCCACCTTTTCCTCTTTTGTTCTTCTTTATGTGACTTAACTCTTGTCCTGCACAACCTCAGATAAACCTGTAGTTAACTAGTAGACCCTATCCCCCATTGTGTACACACTTAATCCACAAACTTATTACTCAATTCAAACCTCTGAGACTTAAATTCATTAATAGCAGTACTACCTCTTTATACCTATATAATATTTTAAGCATTTTTTTAAAGTTTTTCACATCTCCTCTATGTCCCTCCCTTTCTAAATAGATGGTCTTTTAATCTCTATAATAACATTAATTTTTACGTTTCTATTTTTTTTCTGGTCTCTTTACATTCCCCTTTCCCTTTCTTCTTTTTTTCTCTCTCTCTACTTGCATCCTACCCAACCTATTTCCTGCATTGTGATTAGGACATAGTTAACTCTCCCTGTGCCTCCCCACACCAATCTATTCCTAGTTTTTACCCACATCTCTTCCTAACCCTAATAATTTCTGGTTTTCCAAATTCTTCTCTGCGGTTCGAAGTCCTTTAACATATAGTTGTTTGATGTCGAATAGATGTATCTGTTGAACTAGATTGTATCTGTAGACTATTGACTGTACAAATTCAAACTTTGGTTGATGGTTGCCTTAAGATAGTGTTCTAGCACAAAACTGGTGCTATCTTCATCTCAAATGGGCAGAGTAAGCCGGAAAAACACAAGAAAAATGGCAAATTCGGGTATCTCAATTCCCAATCTTGATAATCAGGGGTTAGAACAGATAATGAATAATCCAGAGGAGAGTTCCCAAATAGCTCTACAAACTCTACTGGCAAACATGATAAATGAGAAGTTTGACAATGTACAAAGGACTCTGTATGAGCGTGATAGGGAGAGAGAGGAGGCATCCCAGAAGTTTATACAGGAATATCATAAGCGTGAGGAAGCTACTCAAAAACTGATACAGGATTTGCGTGAACAACTTGAGAATACTCAAAGAAAAAGGGAGGAATGGCGTGAGCAGGCTGAGAACACTCAAAGAGATCAGCAGGAATCTCACGAACGGGAGAAAGCTAATCAAAGAGTAATACAGGAATTGAGAGACCAGGTAGAGAACACACAAAGATCACTAAAGGCATTCATGGAATCCATTAACAAAGAGCTGAAGGAAGTCAGGGAGACCACAAAGGGAATGCTGAATGGAACCCAACAGAAGGAATGGGAGCCCAAAGAAACCATAACCAATCAACTAAGTGATTTGAGGACAAACACTGAACATCAAATTAAGGAAGTAAAGAAATTCATACAAGACCTAAAACTGAGCTTCAACAAAGAATTAAAGGATCTCTCCTTCAGGAGGATATTACAATTCTAAATATCTATTCGCCAAACAATGGAGCACCCAAATTTATCAAAGAAACACTAATTTCCCGCAAATCCCATATAGATCCAAAGACATTAATTGTTGGGGATATTAACACACCACTCTCCCCACTAGATAGATCAACTCGGCAAAAACTCAACAGAGAAACCGCAGATCTAAACAGCTGCATAGATCAACTAGACTTAACAGACATCTACCGAACATTTCAACCAGCAGCATCAGAATACACGTTTTTCTCAGCAGCACATGGAACATTTTCTAAAATAAACCACATTTTAGGCCACAAAGCAAACTTGTCTAAATTCAGAAACATTGAAGTTATACCTTGCATTCTCTCTGACCACAAGGGAATAAAATTAGAACTCAACACCAAAAGCCACCAAAGAAAGTCCGGTATCAACTGGAGGCTGAACAACACACTGCTGAATCATGAGTGGGTCATGGAAGAGATTAGAAAGGAAATTCAAATGTCCATGCTATTCAACAAAAATGAACACACAAAATACCAGCTCCTCTGGGACACAGCAAAGGCAGTACTCAGAGGCAAGTTTATAGCTCTGAGCTGCTACATCAACAAATTGGAGAGATCTGAAAATAACAATTTAATGACACATCTAAACCTCCTTGAAAAAGAGCAGCAAGATAAACCCCAATTCAGTAGACAGAAAGAAATAATCAAAATTAAATCAGAATTAAATGAATTAGAATCCAAAAAAACTATAGAAAGAATCAACAAAACAAAGAGTTGGTTCTTCGAAAAAATTAACAAAATTGACAGACCCTTAGCAAATCTTATCAGAAAAAGAAGAAAACACACCCAAATTAATAAACTCAGAGCTGAGAATGGAAACATCACCACGGAAACAACCAAGATTCAGAACATTATAAGGGAATACTTATCAAAACTTTATGCTAATAAGTTTGAGAACTTGACAGAAAGGGACCTCTTCCTAGCAAATATTGACATGCAAAAACTAAACCAAGATGAGTTAAAGTATCTTAACAGGCCCATAACAAGCATTGAAATAGAAACAGCAATAAGATACCTCCCAGCTAAGAAAAGTCCAGGACCAGATGGTTTTACAGCGGAATTTTACAAGGCCTTCAAAGCAGAGCTCACACCAATTCTCCTCCAACTCTTCAATGAAATTGAAAGAGAAAGCTCACCACCAAACACATTCTATGAAGCCATCATAACCCTCATCCCAAAACCAGGCAGGGACTCATCAAAGAAAGAGAACTATAGACCCATTTCTTTGATGAAAATTGATGCAAAACTTCTCAACAAAATTTTGGCCAACCGACTTCAACAATTCATCCAAAAAATCATACACCACGATCAAACAGGATTCATTTCAGGGATGCAAAGCTGGTTCAATATATGCAAATCAATTAATATTATTCATCACAATAACAGGAGCAAGAATAAGAACCACATGGTTATATCAATAGACGCAGAAAAAGCATTTGACAAGATTGAACACCCCTTTATGATGAAGGTTTTGGAAAATTTAGGAATCCATGGAACATTCCTCAATACAATAAAGGCTGTATATGACAAATCTACAGCCAGCATTATACTCAATGGTGAAAAACTAAAGCCATTTCCTCTTAACTCAGGAACAAGACAAGGATGCCCACTCTCTCCACTTCTCTTCAATCTAGTATTAGAATGCCTAGCTACAGCAATAAGACAAGATGCAGACATAAAGGGGATCCAAATAGGGAAAGAAGAAATAAAACTCTCCCTCTTTGCAGATGACATGATCTTGTATTTAAAGAATCCCATAGACTCCACTCAAAAATTACTCAAGCTGATTCAAAACTTTGGCAAAGTAGCAGGTTATAAAATTAACCCCCAAAAATCAATGGCTTTTCTGTATGCCAACAATGAGAAAAGTGTGGCTGAAATTAGGAAAGCAACTCCATTCTTAATAGCCCCACAAAAAATTAAATACCTAGGAATTAACTTAACTAAAGAAGTGAAAGACCTCTATGATGAAAACTTGAAAATCTTGAAAAAGGAAATCAACACAGAACTTAAAAAATGGCAAAACCTCCCTTGCTCCTGGATTGGAAAGATTAACATCGTGAAAATGGCAATACTTCCCAAGGCTATCTACAAATTCAACGCAATACCTATAAAAATTCCACCCTCATTCTTCAAGGAAATAGAAGAGGCAATCCAAAAATTCATATGGAACAATAAAAGACCCTGAATAGCAAAAGCGCTCCTCAACAGAAAGAACACTGCTGGAGGAATATCAATACCAAATTTCAAACTTTACTATAAAGCCATAGTAATCAAAACAGCTTGGTATTGGCATAAGAACAGACCTCAGGACCAATGGAATAGAATTGAAAACCCAGAAATGAACCTACAGACCTATAGCCATATAATCTTCGATAAGGGAGCTAAAACAATAGAATGGAAGACAGACAGCCTCTTCAGTAAATGGTGCTGGCAAAACTGGTTAACTACATGTAGAAAACTAAAGCTAGATCCTTATATATCACCCTGCACCAGAATCAACTCCAAATGGATCAAAGACCTTGAACTCAAAGCAGACACTCTGAAAACATGACAGGATGGAATAGGAGAAACCCTAGGTCTCCTTGGCTCAGGCCGAAAATTTCTGAATAGAGACCCGGAAACACAACAAATCAAAGAAAGGTTGGACAAATGGGATTGCATAAGGTTGCAGAGCTTCTGCATGGCAAATGACATAGCTAGCAAGATCAATAGAAAGCCCACGGATTGGGAGAAGATCTTTACTAGCCATACAACAGACAAGAGTCTCATATCTAAAATATACTTGGAACTCAAAAAATTAAACCACCCAACAACAAATCCTCAAAGAAACAACTGCCCAATAGGTAAGTGGGTGAAAGACTTAAAGAGAAGCTTCTCTGAAGAAGAAAGAAGGATGGCCAATAGACACATGAAGAAATGTTCAACGTCCCTAGCCATAAAAGAAATGCAAATCAAAACAACATTGAGATATCACCTCACTCCAGTTAGAATAGCAAAAATGAAGAACTCTAACAACAACAGATGCTGGAGGGGATGTGGACAGAAAGGAACCTTACTTCATTGTTGGTGGGAATGTAAACTTGTTCAACCACTTTGGAAAGCAGTATGGAGGTTCCTCAAAAGACTCCACATAGAACTCCCCTATGACCCAGCAATCCCACTTTTGGGCATTTACCCTAATGTTTACAAAAAAAACCACACTAAAGCTACTAGCACAACTATATTGCAGCATTATTTACCATAGCTAAGATATGGAACCTACCCAGATGCCCCTCAGTAGATGAATGGATCAAGAAAATGTGGTATATATACACAATGGAATTCTATGCCTCCATCAGAAAGAATGACATTTCCCCATTTGTTAGGAAATGGAAAGGCTTGGAAAAAATTATATTAAGTGAAGTAAGCCAGGCCCAAGGAAACATAGGTCCCATGGTTTCCCTTATTTGCAATATCTAGTATAGGTATGAGTCAAGCGGAAATAGTCAGATAATGTGATGTTAGGAAAATGAACCCTCAAATATGTATTTTAATGTTTTTGTTTCTTTCATGCATGTGTTTCTAACGCATTTATAAGATTATTTCTTTGTTGCTTTGTATGTCCCTCCCCCACAGGGTAACCCCCGCTTTCACTATATTTGATGTCAGTATAACATGTGTAGGAGACGGGGACAAACAAGTCGTTTAAGGATTCAGGTGGACCTGTTGCAACTATGAGAAGTACAAAATGTCATGTCAAAACCAGCTTTACAATGTCGGTGTGGGGGGGGAGGGGAGGTATGATTGAGTGGGGGGGAGGGGGGAGGCTGGAAAGGGAGGTGAAGGGTAAACAAAGGAGGAGGCTGCAATGCTTGGTAAGAAATGTATGCATTATCCTGCCCATGTAATTGTAACCCCTCTGTACAGTATGTTCTCAAATAAAATAAAATAAAATTAAAATTAAAAAAAAAAAAAAAAAACTTTGGCCAATCAACTTCAACAATTCATCCAAAAAATCATACATCACGATCAAACAGCATTCATTTCAGGGAAGGAAAGCTGGGTCAATATACGCAAATCAATTAATATAATTCATCACATCAACTGGAGCAAAGATAAGAACCACATGGTTATCTCAATATGTGCAGAAAAAGCATTTACAAGATCCAACAGCCCTTTATGATGAAGGTTCTGTAAAAATTAGGCATCCATGGAGCATTCCTCAATACAATAAAGGCTATATATGACAAACCTACAACAAGCATTATACTTAATGGTGAAAAATAAAAACCATTTCCTCTTAACTCTGGAACAAGACAAGGATGTCCACTCTCCACACTTCTCTTCAATCTAGTGTTAGAATGCCTAGCTACAACAATAAGAAAAGATGTAAACATAAAGGGGATCCAAGTAGGGAGAGAAGTAGTTAAACTCTCCCTCTTTGCAAATGACATGATCTTATGTTTAAAGAATCCCATAGACTCCACTCCTAAATTACTCAAGTTGATTCAAAACTTTGGCAATGTAGCAGGGTATAAAATTAACCCTCAAAAATCAATAGCTTTTCTGTATACCAACAATGAGAAAAGTGTGGCTGAAATTAGAAAAGCAACTCCATTTGTAATAGCCCCACAAAAATAAAATAGCTAGGAATTAACTTAACCAAAAAAGTGAAGGACTTCTATGATGAAAACCTTAAAAAATTAAAAAGGAAATCAAAAGAGAACTTAGAATTTGGCAAAACTCCAATGCTCCTGGATTGGAAAGATCAACATGGTGAAAATGGCAATACTTCCCAAGGCTATCTACAAATTCAATGCGATACCTATCAAAATCCAACCTCATTCTTCAAGGAAATAGAAGAGGCCATCAAAAAATTCATATGGAACAATAAAAGACCCCGAATGGCAAAAACGGTCCTCAACAGAAAGAAAACTGCTGGAGGAATATCAATACCCAATTTCAAACTCTACTATGAAGCCATAGTAAACAAAACATCTTGGTACTGGCACAAGAACAGACATCAGGACCAATGGAATAGAATTGAAAACCCAGAAATGAACCTACACAACTATAGCCATCTAATCTTCCATAAGGGAGCTAAAAAATAGAATGGAAGAAACACAGCCTCATCAGTACATGGTGCTGGCAAAATTGGTTAACTACTTGCAGATATTTAAAGCTGGATCCTTATATATCTTCCTGCACCAGAATCAACTCCAAATAGATCAAAGACTTTGCATTCAAAGCTGACACTCTGAAAATATTACAGGATGTAATAGTACAAACCCTAGGTCCCCTTGGTACAGGCAGAAATTTTCTTAATAGAAAACCAGAAACACAACTATTTAAAGAAAGCCTGGACAAATGGGATTGCATGAAATTGCAGAGCTTCTGCATGGCAAAGGACATAACTAGCAAGATCAATAGAAAGCCCACGGATTGGGAGAAGTACTTCACTAGCCATACAACGGTCAAGGGTCTCATATCTAAAATATACCTGGAACTCAAAAAATTAAATCCCTCAAAATCAAATCTTCAAAGAAACAACTGTCCAATAAATAAGTGGGCTAAAAACGTATAAAGAAACTTTTCTCAAGAGGAAAGAAGGATGGCCAATAGACACATGAAGAAATGCTCAACCTATCTAGCCATAAAAGAAATGCAAATCAGAGTTCAGTTCCGGGAAGATGGCGGAGGAGAAGCTGGAATCTGAACAAGCTCTTGCATAGAAAACAGTTTCAGAGTTCCAGTGAACAGTCCCAAGCCAGAGAATCACACCAAGTGTGCCATCACAGGACAGAGAGTTAGTCAAGAGAGGGGAAGCCAAGCAGACACATCTGAGCAGCTGCCGCTGCGGCGGCAGGGTTGCAGCGGCCACCACCGCCGCGGAGGCATACCTGAGACGCAGTCCGGGACAAAGGAGCCAGACGCAGCAGACGAGCGGATTCTACTCAACACCAGCAAGAACCGACAAGGAGCGGACAACTTCATCCTGCACTTTGCAGACCAGAGACTACCCGGGATCCAAGACTCCGCGTGAGTAGAAGCCCCACATCCTCACTCCTCTGGGAACAGAGGAGGTAAGGCCACCCCTCCCCCCCCAGCACCGGTGATCTCCATCTTGGATACCGACAAAGCTCGGAGGAGCGGCTAGCTCCAGCTCAGGCCTTGGAATAAAACGAGTCATTTAGCAGGTCACAAGAACTTAAAGGCGAAGTGACCTCACAGACTCAGTTCCATCCAGGGAAAAGTCACCCAGCTCAGGCGCCAGCCATTGGAGTGGCTCTCCTCACCGGGTAACCAGAGCCAGAGGCTGCCCCGCCCTCTAGCAGCCACCACAATCAATTGAAAAACAGAAACCCTGAGAATGGCTCCAGGCTGGGTGCTGTGAGTTTTTTTTCACAAAATAGCCCCAGGGAAAAGCTACTGTTCTTTGAAAGGCCTCAACTCTACCCAGAACCTAGCCTCATCACTGCATCCCCCTCTTTTGTGATTCTCAAAGCAGATCACCCTCCCAGTAAACTAACCTGGGAGGGGGATCTCAAAAACTTGGGTAAAGCAGAGCATTTTTCTGCTTGTTCCAACAAACTGACTTAAGAAACCAATCAAGCCACAGGACCTCAAGCTGACCAGAGACTCCAACCAGACTCTGGTTACAGACAAAAGGGAGATACAGGACTCTTCCCACCCCTCCCAAAAAAAAAAAAAAAAAAAAATCAAAGAACTTTTTTTTCTTCTTCTTCTTCTTTTCTTTTTTTTTCTTTTCCTTGTTTTGTTTTTTTTTTTTCATTTTTTGTTACCTTATATATATATAAATTTTTTTTTATGCTTTTCTAAAACTTTTATTAATCTTTAATTTTTGCCTCTTCTGAAAAAATAATTGTTTTCCATTAACTTTTTTTTTTTTCTCCTCTTATAATTTTTATTTTAGGAATACGTGAATGTGTGTTTTCTTTTCTTTTCTTGTCTTCTTTCTCTTTTTCTTTCATTCTTAATTATCTTTTTGTTTTTTTTTTCTAGCTCTACTGAACTTCTGATCTTTTCTTCTCATTTTCCTATCCTTTCCATCTTTTCCTCTTTGTTCATCTGTATGTGACTTAACTCTTGTCCTGCACATCCTCAGATAAACCCGTAGTTAACCAGTAGACCCTATCCCCCATTGTGTACACACTTAATACACAAACTTATTACTCAATTCAAAACCTCTGAGACTTAAATTCATTAATAGCAGTACTACCTCTTTATACCTATATAATATTTTAAGCATTTTTTTAAAGTTTTTCTCATCTCCTCTATGTCCCTCCCTTTCTCTCAACATATTCATATTCCTCTATAAATAGATGGTCTTTTAATCTCTAAAATAACATTAATTTTTACGTTTCTATTTTTTTTTCTGGTCTCTTTTCATTCCCCTTTCCCTTTCTTCTTTTTCTCTCTCTCTCTACTTACATCCTACCCAACCTATTTCCTGCATTGTGATTAGGACATAGTTAACTCTCCCTGTGCCTCCCCACACCAATCTATTCCTAGTTTTTACCCACATCTCTCCCTAACCCTAATAATTTCTGGTTTTCCAAATTCTTCTCTGCGGTTCGAAGTCCTTTAACATATAGTTGTTTGATGTCGAATAGATGTATCTGTTGAACTAGATTGTATCTGTAGACTATTGACTGTACAAATTCAAACTTTGGTTGATGGTTGCCTTAAGATAGTGTTCTAGCACAAAACTGGTGCTATCTTCATCTCAAATGGGCAGAGTAAGCCGGAAAAACACAAGAAAAATGGCAAATTCGGGTATCTCAATTCCCAATCCTGATAATCAGGGGTTAGAACAGATAATGAATAATCCAGAGGAGAGTTCCCAAACAGCTCTACAAACACTGCTGGCAAACATGATAAATGAAAAGTTTGACAACGTACAAAGGACTCTGTATGAGCGTGATAGGGAGAGAGAGGAGGCATCCCAGAAGTTTATACAGGAATATCATAAGCGTGAGGAAGCTACTCAAAAACTGATACAGGATTTGCGTGAACAACTTGAGAATACTCAAAGAGAAAGGGAGGAATGGCGTGAGCAGGCTGAGAACACTCAAAGAGATCTGCAGGAATCCCACGAACGGGAGGAAGCTAATCAAAGAGTAATACAGGAATTGAGAGACCAGGTAGAGAACACACAAAGATCACTAAAGGCATTCATGGAATCCATTAACAAAGTGCTGAAGGAAGTCAGGGAGACCACAAAGGGAATGCTGAATGAGACCCAACAGAAGGAATGGGAGCCCAAAGAAACCATAACCAATCAACTAAGTGATTTGAGGACAAACACTGAACACCAAATTAAGGAAGTAAAGAAATTCATACAAGACCTAAAACAGAGCTTCAACAAAGAACTTGAAGCCATCAAAGCTGACCAACTAGAAGGAAAAGAGATAAAAAACAAAGTAGAGAGTCTTGACAGCAGGTTAGACCATGCAGAAGATCGAATCTCAGGGATTGAAGACAGCCTAGATATTATAGAGAAAGAACATACAACCATCCAAGACAAGTCCAAGAAATATGATAGATCTATCCAACACCTGGAAGACACCATCAGAAGGCCTAATCTAAGGATAATGGGTGTAGAGGAGCACCTAGAAAAAGAAGTTAATGGTCTAGGAAATCTGTTTAACAGGATCCTAGCAGAGAACTTCCCAAACATGCAAAAAGATAGGCCTGTCCAGATACAAGAAGCCTTTAGAACCCCAAATAGACCAGACCAGAATAGGACATCCCACCGTCACATTATAATCCACACAGGATCAACTCAGAACAAGGAAAAGATCCTTAAAGCTGTCAGAGAGAAAAGGGTAATCACTTATAAAGGGAAACCAATTAGAATCACCTCAGATTTCTCAGCAGAGACAATCAAAGCAAGAAGAGCCTGGAATTATGTATGCCATGCCCTAAAAACAAACAACTATCAACCAAGAATACTGTACCCAGCTAAACTCTCCTTCATAACTGAAGGCCAAATAAAAACCTTCCATAGCAAAGAAAAATTGAAACAATACATCTCCACCAAACCAGCCCTACAAAAGATCCTTAAAGATGTCCTACACATAGAAAACCAACAAGACTGCAATAAAGGCCAAGAAACTGCACCCAAACTGAGAATCCAAGAACCATAGGAAGAACCCAGTTTTCGCAGCCCCCAAGAAGGTAGATAACATGGCAGGAACTCCCAAATACCTCTCAGTCCTATCTCTTAATGTTAACGGACTGAACTCTCCAATTAAGCGACATAGACTGTCTAGTTGGATTAAAAAACAAGACCCTTCTATCTGCTGCCTACAGGAGTCACATCTTGCCCGTAAAAACAAACACATTTTCAATGTTAAAGGCTGGAACAAAATCTACCAAGCAAACGGCCCCCATAAACAGGCGGGAGTTGCAATCCTAATATCAGATAAAATAGACTTCAAATTAAAATTCGTGAAAAGAGATAAAGAAGGTCGCTACATACTAATTAAAGGATCTCTCCTTCAGGAGGATATTACAATTCTAAATATCTATTCGCCAAACAATGGAGCACCCAAATTTATCAAAGAAACACTACTTTCCCTCAAATCCCATATAGATCCAAAGACATTAATTGTTGGGGATTTTAACACACCATTCTCCCCACTAGATAGATCAACTCGGCAAAAACTCAACAGAGAAACCGCAGATCTAAACAGCTGCATAGATCAACTAGACTTAACAGACATTTACCGAACATTTCACCCAGCAGCATCAGAATACACGTTTTTCTCAGCAGCACATGGAACGTTTTCTAAAATAGACCACATTTTAGGCCACAAAGCAAACTTGTCTAAATTCAGAAACATTGAAGTTATACCTTGCATTCTCTCTGACCACAAGGGAATAAAGTTAGAACTCAACACCAAAAGCCACCAAAGAAAGTCCGGTATCACATGGAGGCTGAACAACACACTGCTGAATCATGAGTGGGTCATGGAAGAGATTAGAAAGGAAATTCAAATGTTCATGCTATTCAACAAAAATGAACACACAAAATACCAGCTCCTCTGGGACACAGCAAAGGCAGTACTCAGAGGCAAGTTTATAGCTCTGAGCTCCTACATCAACAAATTGGAGAGATCTGAAACCAACAATTTAATGACACATCTAAATCTCCTTGAAAAAGAGCAGCAAGATAAACCCCAATCCAGTAGACGGAAAGAAATAATCAAAATTAAATCAGAATTAAATGAATTAGAATCCAAAAAAACTATAGAAAGAATCAACAAAACAAAGAGTTGGTTCTTCGAAAAACTTAACAAAATTGACAGACCCTTAGCAAATCTTATCAGAAAAAGAAGAGAACACACCCAAATCAATAAACTCAGAGATGAGAATGGAAACATCACCACGGAAACAAGCAAGATTCAGAACATTATAAGGGAATACTTCTCAAAACTTTATGCTAATAAGTTTGAGAACTTGACAGAAAGGGACCTCTTCCTAGCAAATATTGACATGCAAAAACTAAACCAAGATGAGTTAAAGTATCTTAACAGGCCCATAACAAGCATTGAAATAGAAACAGCAATAAGAGACCTCCCAGCTAAGAAAAGTCCAGGACCAGATGGTTTCACAGCGGAATTTTACAAGGCCTTCAAAGCAGAGCTCACACCAATTCTCCTCCAACTCTTCAATGAAATTGAAAGAGAAAGCTCACTACCGAACACATTCTATGAAGCCATCATAACCCTCATCCCAAAACCAGGCAGGGACTCATCAAAGAAAGAGAACTATAGACCCATTTCTTTGATGAAAATTGATGCAAAACTTCTCAACAAAATTTTGGCCAACCGACTTCAACAATTCATCCAAAAAATCATACACCACGATCAAACAGGATTCATTTCAGGGATGCAAAGCTGGTTCAATATACGCAAATCAATTAATATTATTCATCACATCAACAGGAGCAAGAATAAGAACCACATGGTTATCTCAATAGACGCAGAAAAAGCATTCGACAAGATCCAACACCCCTTTATGATGAAGGTTTTGGAAAAATTAGGAATCCATGGAACATTCCTCAATACAATAAAGGCTGTATATGACAAACCTACAGCCAGCAATATACTCAATGGTGAAAAACTAAAGCCATTTCCTCTTAACTCAGGGACAAGACAAGGATGCCCACTCTCTCCACTTCTCTTCAATCTAGTGTTAGAATGCCTACCTACAGCAATAAGACAAGATGCAGACATAAAGGGGATCCAAATAGGGAAAGAAGAAATAAAACTCTCCCTCTTTGCAGATGACATGATCTTGTATTTAAAGAATCCCATAGACTCCACTCAAAAATTACTCAAGCTGATTCAAAACTTTGGCAAAGTAGCAGGTTATAAAATTAACCCCCAAAAATCAATGGCTTTTCTGTATGCCAACAATGAGAAAAGTGTGGCTGAAGTTAGGAAAGCAACTCCATTTGTAATAGCCCCACAAAAAATAAAATACCTAGGAATTAACTTAACTAAAGAAGTGAAAGACCTCTATGATGAAAACTTTAAAATCTTGAAAAAGGAAATCAACACAGAACTTAAAAAATGGCAAAACCTCCCATGCTCCTGGATTGGAAAGATTAACATCGTGAAAATGGCAATACTTCCCAAGGCTATCTACAAATTCAACGCAATACTTATCAAAATTCCACCCTCATTCTTCAAGAAAATAGAAGAGGCAATCCAAAAATTCATATGGAACAATAAAAGACCCCGAATAGCAAAAACGCTCCTCAACGGAAAGAACACGGCTGGAGGAATATCAATACCAAATTTCAAACTCTACTATAAAGCCATAGTAATCAAAACAGCTTGGTATTGGCATAAGAACAGACCTCAGGACCAATGGAATAGAATTGAAAACCCAGAAATGAACCTACAGACCTATAGCCATCTAATCTTCGATAAGGGAGCTAAAACAATAGAATGGAAGACAGACAGCCTCTTCAGTAAATGGTGCTGGCAAAACTGGTTAACTACATGTAGAAAACTAAAGCTAGATCCTTATATATCACCCTGCACCAGAATCAACTCCAAATGGATCAAAGACCTTGAACTCAAAGCAGACACTCTGAAAACATTACAGGATGGAATAGGAGAAACCCTGGGTCTCCTTGGCTCAGGCCGAAATTTTCTGAATAGAGACCCGGAAACACAACAAATCAAAGAAAGGCTGGACAAATGGGATTGTATAAGGTTGCAGAGCTTCTGCAGGGCAAATGACATAGCTAGCAAGATCAATAGAAAGCCCACGGACTGGGAGAAGATCTTTACTAGCCATACAACGGACAAGGGTCTCATATCTAAAATATACTTGGAACTCAAAAAATTAAACCACCCAACAACAAATCCTCAAAGAAACAACTGCCCAATAAGTAAGTGGGCGAAAGACTTAAAGAGAAGCTTCTCTGAAGAAGAAAGAAGGATGGCCAATAGACACATGAAGAAATGTTCAACATCCCTAGCCATAAAAGAAATGCAAATCAAAACAACATTGAGATATCACCTCACTCCAGTTAGAACAGCAAAAATCAAGAACTCTAACAACAACAGATGCTGGAGGGGATGTGGACAGAAAGGAACCTTTCTTCATTGTTGGTGGGAATGTAAACTTGTTCAACCACTTTGGAAAGCAGTATGGAGGTTCCTCAAAAGACTCCACATAGAGCTCCCCAATGACCCAGCAATCCCACTTTTGGGCATTTACCCAAATGATCACAAACAAGGCCACACTAAAGCTACCAGCACAACTATGTTTATTGCAGCATTATTTACCATAGCTAAGACATGGAACCAACCCAGATGCCCCTCAGTAGATGAATGGATCAAGAAGATGTGGTATATATACACAATGGAATTCTATGCCTCCATCAGAAAGAATGACATTTCCCCATTTGTTAGGAAATGGAAAGGCTTGGAAAAAATTATATTAAGTGAAGTAAGCCAGGCCCAAAGAAACATAGGTCCCATGGTTTCCCTTATTTGCAATATCTAGTATAGGTATGAGTCAAGCGGAAAAAGTCAGATAATTTGATGTTAGGAAAACGAACCCTCAAATATGTATTTTAATGTTTTTGTTTCTTTCATGCATGTGTTTCTAACGCATTTATAAGATTATTTCTTTGTTGCTTTGTATGTCCCTCCCCCACAGTGTAACCCCCACTTTCACTATATTTGATGTCAGTATAACATGTGGAGGAGATGGGGACAAACAAGTCGTTTAAGGATTCAGGTGGACCTGTTGCAACAATGAGAAGTACAAAATGTCATGTCAAAACCAGCTTTACAATGTCGGTGGGGGGGGGGGGTGGGTGGGTATGATTGGGTGGGAGGGAGGGGGGAGGCTGGGAAGGGAGGTGAAGGGTAAACAAAGGAGGAGGCTGCAATGCTTGGTAAGAAATGTATGCATTATCCTGCCCATGTAATTGTAACCCCTCTGTACAGTATGTTCTCAAATAAAATAAAATAAAATTTAAAAAAAAAAAAAAAAGAAATGCAAATCAAAACAACATTGAGATACTACCTCACCCCAGTTAGAATGGATAAAATCCAGAACTCTAATAACAACAGATGCTGGAGGAGTTGTGGATAGAAGGGAACCTTACTGCATTTTTGGTGGAAGTGTAAATTTGTTCAACCACTTTGGAAAGCTGTATGGAGGTTCCTCAAAAGATTCCACATAGAGCTCCTCTATGATCCAGCAATCCCACTTTTGGGCATTTACCCAAATGTTCACAAACTTGACCACACTAATGCTACCAGCACGATTAGTTTATTGCAGCATTATTTACTATAGCTAAGATATGGAACCAACCCAGATGCTCCTCAGTAGATGAATGGATCTAGAAAATGTTTTATATATACACGGGAATTCTATGCCTCCATCAGAAAGAATGACATTTCCCCATTGGTTGGAAATGGAAAGGCTTGGAAAAAATTATATTAAGTAAAGTAAGACAGGCCCAAAGAAACATAGGTCCCATGGTTTCCCTTATTTGCAATATGTAGTATATGTATGAGTCAAGCAGAAAATGTCAGATAAGTTGACGTTAGGAAAATGAACCCTAAGATATGTATTCAAATGTTTTTTTGTCTTTCATGCATGTGTTTCTAACACTTTTATAAGATTATTTTTTCTTGCTTTGTACCTCCCTCCCCCACAGTATAACCTATGCTTTCACTCTATTTGATGTTGGTATCATTTGTAGCCGGGATGGGGTAAAACAAATCGTTTAAATAGGGATACAGTTGGACCCATTGCAACAATGTGATGTACAAGTCGTTATGTCGAAAACGAACTTCACAACTTTGGTGCGTGGTGGGGGAGAAGTTTGTGGGGGGGAGGCAGGGAAGATGGGAAGTGATGGGAAAAGGAAAGAAAGGAGGAGGCTACAATGCTTGATTTTAAATGTACTCATTACCTTGCCCATGTAATTATAACCCCTCTGTACAGTATTTTCACAATAAAAAAGAAAAAAGAAAACTTTGGAGACAGCTTGACTTTGAACAATTTAACATACGCATGCTGGATTTATCTTTTTTTTTTCAATGTAGTTGCCAAAATAATAGAGAGCAACACTGAAAGGCTAGAAAATATCTAAGCCAAAGCAGTAAACTTTTGTCTATAAAATAATTGTGAAGGTCTGACTCTTCGAAAGTCAGGCTCCCAAAGTGTGAAAATGTATTTGCTTTAGTGTGAACAATAAAACATATGAAAATTGTTAATGTTTTACGTATCTTGCCTTGGACTTCTCATGTTGGAGAAGAGGAAAGGTATGAAAAAGTTCAAGACTGACTATTCCCCAAGATCATTCTTATTTATCAGCTATAGCAATGGAAGTAGAATTGGTTACTGCTAGTTTCATGCTTATTTACATTTAGAAGCATTATTTGTTGCTGGGTTATAAGCTGCAAACCCTTGAGTATTAATAAAATCATTTTCTGAGAGGAAAGTTGCTGTGTAAACAAACCTAAAATATCAAAGACTTAGTATAGTGGAAACTATTTTCTAGCTATATCACAATCTGAAAGTGTAGATTTTGTTTCCCATTGTATCAGGAGATCCATTTTTGTTATCTTCTTTTTCACCATCTAGTGATTCTATAACATCCTATACCATCCTGAGATTGCTATATCTTTACAGGATTCTCTAATTTCTGTTGGAATGTTAGGAAAAATGGAAAATTGAGTTCCTGATTCTGATTTACCTTATTTTTTATTACTTTAGAAAGTATAGCTCAAAATGACATAAATTATTTTTATAATATTAGGAGACAGATTTGATTTCCATATTCTTACCCTAGCCTTCTACGTAAGTCAGGTACTTAGTGATCCCCAAATGTGAAAATAAAGATAGGGATCTTCTTATTTAGATACTATTCAGAATTTCCAGACTTCATTAATGCAAGACCATTAGTAGTATGTACATCATACATGTATACAACACCAGTGGCAACTTTTTCTTATTCTCAGAAACAAGGACATATGGTGTCCCTGTATTTGCATCAGGAAAAGGCTGTAGTTGAGTTAATTTACTAAACTAAACGTGCTGTAACAAATTTCTGCAACTTAAGTGGATTGTACCATCTGTATTTATCATTTTACAGTTCTAAAGGACAGAAATCTAAAAGAAGTCTCACTAGATTAAAATCGAGCCACCTATAGAGCTGAAATACTTTTCAGATGATTTTAGTGGAAAGGCATTTACTTCCCCTTCTGCTTTCCAGGAACTTCAGAATCTGGGTTGTTGTCTTTTCCTTTATCTTCTAATGTAGTTTCTTTACAACTTTGTGCTGGTTTTTACCTTATCATGTCCCTTTCGAAATACAGGTGGGACTTTGGAGTACCTATTTGAGTATATTTCTCCCATCTGATAATTATTCAAATTGGCATTCCTTTGGTGATGAAAGGTAATTATTTTACATATATATATATATATATATATATCATATAAATCTACATTTGAGGAATTAGATATTAGGGGATGATATATCTATATCTATATCTATATCTATATCTATCTATCTATCTATCTATCTATCTATCTATCTATCTATCTATATATAGGGAAGGTATTTTGTTGTTTAGCATTCTTTCTACTATAACCTGTTATCCTGTCATTAAATTTCAATAACATATAAACTATTTGCCTTAAAATCATCTATTTTTCATTATGTTTAGAGTCCGATAAAAATTTAGCCTCTCAATTCACACAATGTTAATGCAGACTTATTTCATGCCTTCCAAAAGCAAACAACAAATTACTATTTATTTAAAATTATTTTTAAAAAATTTAAAAATTACTATTTATTTAAAAAAAACACTTTAAAAAATTAGCCAAGGCCAAGGAATTAGAGAACATGTTGATACTGAGACAACATAAAATCTCAAAGAAACCTGTTGTAATAATTTCAATATTACATTTTGTTCTACTACGAGAAGAAACCATTTTATCGACAATACTTTACACTTTCTTACCTAATATCTTTTTTTTTCCAGGAATGGAATTTGTTAATGTATGTGACTATCCACCAGAATAATGTCTTCATATATCTGCATCTTGTGCAGATTGCATAGTCAATTAGATGTAAATGAGAGTTTATCAGTAGCACTTTTAAAAATGCAGAAAATGTGGACAGGGAGCCAATATACATATTATTCCACCATCACCTTCCACATCCTCCTTCTTCCTTCCTAGGAAACATACCCAATCAATAAAAAGGCTTAGATATTTGGCTCTTCAGCTTGTAAGTGGAAGCAGAATATTATGGGTGTCGGAGATGACTGTTAATGACGTTTTATGTAATAATTCCACATGTAAAAGCCCTATGAGTCCTGCAGGTCTTAACACTATATTTCCTTAGTGATGTGATAGAAATGTCAGCCTTCCTGGACTTCGTATTGTATTCCACTTCTTTCTACCACCTGGCCTGAATTATAATACATAGTAACAGAATGAAAAAGTAATGCCATCTTAAGAAAGTCACTTAGGACTTTAGGAATGTGGCTTCATGGTACAGTTTTATATGAATAAATAAACCACTCGAACAATTCAGGGACAGAGTTTCCTTCAAGCCTTGGATTAATTTCTTGTACAGTAAAAAGGACAGCACAAATTAACTGTAACTTTGTCATTTCTCTATGTTCAATTCCTTTCTTGGGATCAGTTTCCACTTGAAATAAGAGCTCCTTCTACTTAACTTCCAGTAACAATCTATGGTGCTGCTTGAGGTAAAATGAATGTTTTCTGGCTTTATTTAAATAGAACAAACACATCTTTAGACATGAGGTAACACCTGTTTCAGAGACAACTTAGTAAAGACAAAATATGTAATTTAAGTGAATACAAAAACTTTATTCATTTACATATGGCATATAAGATGATGTTAAGTGAAATGAACCCCAAGATAGTTACACAACAGGCTTTTTTTCTTTCTTGCTATTGTTTTTAATGTATCTAAAATGGACTATGTGATTCTTTGTTTCTCTTCTATGCTCTTCCCTCACGGTATAATCCCTGTTTTCTCTGGATTTGATGTCAGTGCCCTGCATCTTGTATATACATTTTTCTAATGTGGGGAGGGGAAGGGAAATAACAAAATACTGAAACAAGGATACAGTATGACCCAATGTAACAATGAGATGAACAAGACACTATGTAGAAAATGAACTTTACAAGTTGGGGAGCGGAGTGGGGAGTTGGGGAGATGGGGAAGGAAGGGATAGCAGAGGAAAAACAAAAGAGGAGGTAACAATGCTCGATAGGAAATGTTCTCATTACTTTACTTATGTAACTCTAACCCATCTGTACACTATTTTTATGATAAAAATATGAAAAAAAAATTATCCAGGAATATATTAAGTTCAAATTTCATAAGTACTCCGTAAATGAAGGCCAATTTTAGTGGGAATATGTTTCTCAGAAACGTTTATTTTTTGTTGTTGTTGTTTGGTCGTTTTTTTGGTTTTGTTTTTGTGAGTGTGTGTTGTGCATTATTTCCCAAGTTTACATAAGTTAACAGTAGAAGAAACAATAGGAATAATAGGAGAAAGAATAGTTCTGTGTTTAAATGTAATGGTTCAATATACTATAGAAGACAACTTTGAAACAATAAAGCCAAGGCCAGTATGTGGAACTATGGGAATGATATAGAGAAAGCACTACTACTACGTGGAACATGAAGGATGAGGCCATTCTCTTTCATCTCTTAGCTCTAAATCATGGTAGGTAATCAATCAAATTTTTTAAACATAGAATGGAAGAAAAATTCTGGTTCCAAAGCAAGTTAGAGATCATGGACTTAACTGGAAAAACAGGCCATTTCTTTTTCTTTGTTTTTTCTTTCTGTTCTATTTTAATGTGCATGGGGGGGGGCGCTTGAATTCTGGGCCCCGGTGATGTCTTTCCGCTGTTCAGCCCAAGGCTAGTGCTCTACCACTTGAGCCACAGCACCACTTCCAGTTTTCTGGTGGTTAATTGACATAATTGCCTCAGAATCTTTCCTACTGGTGCTGGATTTGAACTGCAATCCTTAGATCACAGCCTTCTGAGTAGCTAGGATTATAGGCATGAGACAACGTCACATGGCTTAAGCTCACATTTCTAACAGTATATGCTCAGACTATGTAATGTGTATGTTCACCTATCTTTATATGAATTCTTGAGTTAAAAATCTGGGCTAGGGCTTCAACTTCACACTCACAAGAATATTTCTAGTTTTAAAGTTGATACTGCTGGAAAAATAAAACCTAAGGAGGTAAAAGAGTCTGGGAAGTTCAGTTTGCTTCCAGCCTGGGCAGAACAGTGTTTGAGACATTATCTATAATTAACCAGCCAAGGCTGCATTGGAAGAATGGTTCAAGAGTTGGAATATCAGTCATGATCAAGATTGCTGAATAAGAGCTTGAGGCTTTTGCATACATATATACAAACATATACATACACACAGAGGTACTTATATATGCACACACAAATACACAAATGAAACAACTCTCAGAAAATGTAGAAAAGTTAGAAAACAGTAGAAAATATGTCCTGAGTAAGACTAGATTAAATGACATTTTCTAATATTAAAAAGTCGTCAAGTGAACATTCTTCAAAAAAGTTTGAGACTATTACATAGGTAGGGAACAGAGATAGTAAGAGAGTTAAGTAATCATGATTAAATGGATCAGATCCATGGAGGAATGAATCAGAGATCCCTGCAAGTACATCTGAAAATGTTCATATCCTGTCTCAAATGTTAGAACATCTTTGAAAATTGTACATAAATAGTCTGAGCAGTCAGTCTATTGGATAAGATCATTGGAGAATTTCAGAATTCCTAGTCTGTTTCTAGATTAAATAAACCAACAAATTATGGCAGGGCAATGTGATAAAAGCTTGGAATTCTAGCATTCAGATTAAGACAGGAGGTTAGAGAGTGGAATTACATAGTGATACCTTCCCTGGACCAGGTAGTATAATTTTGTCTCAATGAAACATACCAAACAACAAGAAAGGTATACAATGTTGGATGTTTGGGCTAATTTTGTCATTATGTTTTGAGAAGGTCAAGTTTCCTATTGAAATGCAAGTCACCAGTCTTGTGCTAGAACACTATTTTAAGGCAAGGATCAACCAAAGTCCTATAGTTGCTGCAGATAAAATCTAATTGAATAGATACTATCTGTTCAACATCAAACAACTATGGATTAATTGGATAAGAAGAGCAAAGAAGAATTTGGCAAACCAGAAATTATTAGGCTTAGGGAAAAATGAGGGGAAAAATAGGAGTAGAGGGATTTGGGGAGGTAAAAGAAGAGTGAAGTTAACCAAGTCCTAATCTCAGAAAGGGAAATGGATTGGACAGAATGAGAGGAGAGAGATTTAAAAAAAAAAAAACAAGGAAAATGGAAAAACAAAAATTTAAATTTAAAAAGTGAAACCCATAAAAATTATGTGAGTTTAAAGATGATATTGAGAGAAGAAAAGAATAGGATGAGAGAAGGGGAGGGATAGAAAGGAGATATGAAAAACTAAAAAATAAAAATTCTTAAAAATATTACTCAGTTTTGTTTTTAATGCTCTCTTCATTACATAACATTCCTAGATGGAAAATGGCTCATGATTTCAATCAAAAATTTGAAAAAATAAGCATCATTCTGTTGGAATCCAAAGAAATGATGACCGATTACAAAAGTTTAAGCCTGGAGAAATTGCAAAGTTCATTTAATGTAGGATTTTGTAGAGCTTGCTACATTAGAATTTAGATTTAAAATAAATATTTTGGTTTTGTTTGTAATTTCATATTCTATAGGATACTACAAAATTCTTCTTAAGTAGAAGGTTTAATTGACAAATTCACAAATGATTCTGACATTCTATTTGCCTAAAATATTCTTTCAAGCAAGGAATAATTAGAATTTAGTTAATAGATAATTCCAAGAATTCATATGCAAAATAATGTGAATAATCTAGACAGAGTTGCCAATAAAAGGATGATATTAATGTATAAATTTAGAAAAAGCAATTTTTTGAGGCTTTGGTGTAACATGGTATGAAGAGAGTAAATATGTGACATCTTGGTTCTTCTATCTATTCCTAACACATTAAGCAATTTCTTTAATTATGTGCCTCTGTATACAATGAGAAAAATGCTAGAGTTGGGGCTTGTTTTATCTTATTTTATTTTATTTTGGTTTGTCCTAGAGCTTGAACTCTGTGTCTGGCCACTCTCTCTGAGCCTGTTTGTGCTCAAGGCTCATGCTATACCACTTCAACCTCAGAGCCACATGTGTCTGTCTTTTCCTGAGAAGTTTATTGGAGATAAGAATCTAAGGAACCTTCCTGCCTGGGTGGGCTTTGAACCATAATCTTCAGATCTTAGCCTCCTGAATATCTATGATAGTTAAAATAGTATAAATATAAATAATTTTTGCAAGTGTTTTGATTTCAAGAATACCACTGGCGTCAGGGGACGGGGGGCGGGGGGGGGAGGAAGGGATGTTGCAGCAAAGATTAGTGTAGTGTTCTTTCCACAATAAGAAGGGCATCATATTAGCAGAAGTGTAGAATTTTTTCACAATAGTCATAAGCTATTCATGATGTGAATTAAGGGAATTTTAAGGTGCACCTCAGAAGTTGGAAACTGTTGGGGTGGAATGACTTTATGGCATACAAGCTTGGGATTGATGGTCATAGAAATAATAGCTACTCTGATGAACAAATGTTTACTTTTGAGGAATTAATTTTTACAAATACTTCATAGTTTTATCCTCTACTAAAATGTGGCTATATTTTCTGTTGACTTATCAATATGTAACACCCCATTGGAAACTGCATCTATTGCAGAATTAAATAACATGCAAACAGGTACTGTTTTGAATGTCTCTGGAAAGAAATGTTCAGAATTTGAAAATGAATAGTTAATAGTTACAGGAATTTTGAAGAACACATATATTCTGTCCTTTTAACAATTATTCAGTTTTGAAAGTTAGAACTTTCAATTGAATTAAACTGTTTTCTGTTTTACTATGAGACAATACTACAATATTTTTTTTTCAAAATAATGACAAGTATATTGTGAAAATATTGTATAGTTGGATAACATTCAAGTTGATTACCCTCTGATAAAGAAAGGGTAATTCAAATTAGATGCCATATTTTAGCTTTTTTAATATTACTATAATAAACATAATTGTGCTGGTAGCTTTAGTGTGACCTTGTTTGTTGTCACCTGGTTAAATGCCCAGAAGTGGGATTACTGTAGTGGAGCATTATTGTGTACATCAAGGATAATCTTAGAAGATGAACAGAATAGATCAATAGCTATGTAAATATGACCGTATAAGGTGATTCTAAGTGAAATGAACTCCAAGACATGTTCTTTGTTGTTGTTATTCTTAATGTACTAGGTGATTTATTTTTATCATTTTGTGTTTTCCCCACCTATGGTTTATCCCCTGTAGTCATTGTATTTGATTTTGATACCCTGGGTATTGTAAATATGTTGATCTGAACTGGGGAAGGAAAATGAAAAAAACAAAATGGTGAGACAAAGGACAAATGGGGGACCTATGCAACAGTGATACTCACAAAACAATATGTTGGAAATAATGTTGGGAGGGAAGAAGGAGAAAAATGGTTGAAGGGGTAAGAAGTTAGAAAATAAATGAATTCATTACCTTACTTATGTAACTATAATCCCTCTGTACATTACCTTGACAATAAAATTTAAATAAAATTTAAATAAAAATAAAATAAAATAAAATACATGAGAGCATCAATACAGTCGATGGGACTAGGGGAAATTCTGTACTATACAAAGAAGTGTAGAACTGCTGTGGAGAACAGCAATTTGACTTTAACATAGGAAATAATAAACTAGGATACAGATTTTCATCCTCATGTCAGTCACTAAAAAGGGAAAACAAAATGCATAATCAGCAAACCAATAGAGATAAAATAGAAAACTAAACAAGGTGAATAGATGACTTGGACCAAGAATAACAAATGACACAATTAGGAAACAATAACAAGGTGGTAAGTTTAAAAAATATTAACCATAATTCTTTTAAATGTTGTTTATATTACAATTTGTTAGAACTATAATTCAAATCACAGTTTAATAGTAATATATTTATTATTGATTTCTTAATATTGAATGTTTAATAGATAATTTTAATTTCTGCATCTCTAGGAAAGAAAAAGTGAAACTAATTTTAATAATATATTTCATGAATTGTAAAATTGAGAAGCATTAGAACTTAAACAAATAATATATCATCATTGTTTCATTTGTGTGAATTAATGTATTAATTCAAAGTGTATCCTACACTCAGCACTCATCTTTACGTCAAATAATAAATTATTCCACATGACTCTTGGTATTAGGTGGAAAGGTTCAGTACTGTGGTAAAATTTACACCACACAATACAGGAGGGTATGACTACACTAATCTCACATAAGTTGTGGAAATTTGATTTCTACATGCATGTTAAATTCCTGTCTGGGTGACATCTAAAAACTATATACAATTATATATACCAGAAGTGTTTCAGATGATACTTAGAACTCATATTCATTAATTAAATTTTTATTATCTTGTACCAAATAAATATTTATAGAGAGACTGAATTTCTGAGTAGATGATGGTGTATGTGTGCCAGATTATTCATATTGAGGCTTATTTTATAATTCTGACATTGTTTTTACAGTTGAATTTAATTTTCCTTGAAGGGTTAAGTGTATTATATTCGATATATTAAAGTAAACTGAATGTTTATTCCATTAATTCTTTGCCACTTGTCTAATCACAATATAATTTATCCCTATGTTTGAAGTAATGAAAATAACAAGAGATATAAGCAAGATAAATTAGTCTGTAGTAGACAAGTATTTTCACCTTTATTTTGATAGTTGGTCTTCTTTTACACTACAAAATATTCTTGGGAAAATGTGCTGCAGGCTGGTCACAACTGCAGAATATTATGGTTTGATGTATCATAAGAGAAGGAAGGAAGGGGAACATTTCTGTCAAAAGTCTGCTCCGAGGAATGTGATCTGCTTTATGGTGGTGACTTGAAATGAAAAATTTTCACAGTCAACCTTGAAAAGCCATCTTGATAGAATATTTCTGTAAGTGGTTACAGAGGATTATTGATGGCTTTGCAAGGATGCCAGATTACCTCATTTTGAGAAATAGAACAGGAATTTAGTCAGCTGTTCTTTGTATCTTTAGGAGAAAAACTCATTGAATCTAGGTCAGGGGATAACTGGGACCCAGAGAAGCTACTATCTTGAATAGTAATCCTAGACCTCTATAAAACAAAACAATAAAAAACCCCACACAAAACAAACAAACAAACAAAAACTCCAGTAAGCACAGGCAGTTAGGGCTGCTATCACAGCCTACACGAATTGAGGCAAAACAGAAGCTGAGAGTCATTTTGTTGATAAATAACATATTTTTTATGAGGCAGACTGAAATGAGACTCCAGAGAGAGAGTCAGAAAGACTGATCAGAGAGACTAAAGTTGATCACACAAAGATTAGAAAGTAAAATTCCTTGTAGAACAAATACATCAAAGAAAGCCTGTGTATGTAAGAACAAGACAGAAGACCAAATTCCAGAAATGCACATTTCTTTAGAGGTCAGCTTAATGAATTATCAATGGACATCTTTGAATTCTTAATTATTTGACCACATGTGGGAGAAGGCTGAAGAGAACGAAAATGTCATCACTCTGTTAGGAGGTCCAATATCACATTAGGAAGTAATCATGCAAAGATTTGTAATAAAAAGAGAAAACAATTATTCCAAAATAAGGTCTCATTTGTTTTGATGTAACAGTTCTTGATTTAGGTGCTAGCAATTGCCCTACAATTGATCCAGTCCCACAGCTGAGTTGATATTGACTGCAGTATTCCTACATGAACAAAAAGAAAAAATTTACAAATGTCTGATAAAATGATTTGAAGGTGAAGTGTTCTAATAGTGATATCTGAGGTCTAGACACAAGTGAAGAGGTGCATTTTCTTTTCTAAAAATCCCCCATTATTAGCCTAGTGCCAGTGGCTCACAGCTGTAATCCTAACTACTCAGGAAGCTGAGATCTGAGGACTTCGGTTCAAAGACAGCCTGGGCAGGAAACTTCCTGAGACTCTTATCTCCATTTAACCACCAGAAAACCAGAAGTGGAACTGTGGCTCAAGAGATAGAGCACTCACCTTGAGTTGAAGAGCTCAGGGCCAGTGCCCAAGCCAGGACTTCAAGCCCATCGACCAACAACAACAACAAAATCTCTCTTTTTTTTGGACTGCCTGCATCTCTTCCTAATATTCAACAAAGAAGCCATTTTATCAACCACTGTCTTTAAGTCCTATCCTAGCTACTGCAAATAAAATGATTTGGTATCTTATGTCAAACAGTTCATATTTGCGGGAACAAATACCAACAGTGGTAACTTTTTTCCCAGTCCTTGAACTCTGGGCCTGGGCACTGAACCTGGTTATACTGGTAGCTTTCATGTGAGATTGTTATTTATTGGATTACTACCCATGAGGGAAATTACTGGGTCTTAAGGGAGAGCTATATTTAATCATTTTAGGAAACTCCGTACTGCTGTCCTCAGTGGTTGAACAAGTTTAATTCCCCACCAACAGTACAATAGAGTTCCCAATTGGCTACATCCATGCCAGCAATTGCTATTGTTAGTTTTCTTGATAATGGCCATTCTAACTGGGATGAGGTAGAATATGTATTGTTTACTTGTAGATTTGTGGGCACCTTCTAGCTACCATAAATGAATGGATCCATGAAACCTATATTGCTCTGTGTCTGCATTCCTTTCTCTTTTCTCTAATTCTACTTTTCCCAAGCCTTTCACTTTCCATAAGACTGGTGAAAAGTCATCCCTTCTGATGGGTGAATAGAATTCCATTATGTGTGTATGTGTGTGTGTGTGTGTGTGTGTGTGTGTGTGTGTGTGTGTGTGTAAGATGACTATAGGCCCATGAGTTCATTTCTAAGCCTTCTGTTTCATCTGTAATTTTATAATTCCATACTAAATTTGAATGGTTTTCTCAAATGAATTGAAGAATATTGTTGAGATTTTGATGAGTATTGCATTGCCAATTGTTTAGGGGCAGTATTTCAGTTTTCAAAATGTTAATTCTTCCAACAACGAGCATTGAAAGACTTTCCATTTACTTGAATCTCCTTCAATTTCCCTTTTTAGATTTTTAAAGTTTTCAGAGTAGAGGTCCTTCACATTTTTAGTTAAATTAATTAATTCCTAGTTTGGTTGTTGCTGTTTGGTTTTGTTTAGATTTGATTTGATTTTGAGGCTAATACATATGAGATTGTTTTTCGGATTTCAGCCTGGAGCTTCCCATTCCTGGTCAGAAAACTACTGATTCTTGTCGGTTTTATACCTTGCTACATTGCTGAAGGTTAGCATAATCTTTACTAACTTGAGGGAGGAAGCTATAGGGTCCTTTCAATACAAGGTCATTTCATCCATAAAAAGGGATAGTTTTACTTCTTCCCTAGTTGTATCTGCTTTATATTTTTCTCTTGTATATTGCTCTTGCTAGAAAGTCCACTACCATATTGAAGAGTAGTAGAGAGAGTGGACATCCTTGTCTCATTCCTGATGTTAATGTTTTCATGCTTCCACTGTTAGGTAAAGGCTAATTATCTCTGTCATATGCATACTATGTATTATATTGAGGAATGTTCCATGCATTCCTAGCTTCTCAGACCTTAAAACCATAAAGTGGTATTCGAGCTTGTTAAAAGCTATTTCTATACCCCTATAGAGGATCATGTGTTTCTTGTCCCTGCTTCTGCTGATGGTTTTTATTATATTTATTGACAAGAATATTGAATCCAATTGTATGAAAAATGAATCCTATTTGATCATACCATATGATTTTTTGTTAGTTCCTGAAATTGGTTGGTGAGAGTTTTATTAATAAGTTCTGTATAAATGCTTATCAAAGATTTTGGTTCATAGTTCTCTTTCTTTGGTGAGTTCCTATGTGATTTGGGACGAGTCTAATTCTACCTCAAAGAATGTGTTTTGAAAATTCCATTTCCCTTTCTATTCCATTGAAGAGTTAGATCTGATTATTATAAGTTCTTTGCAGGCATTAATTTCATGATAAATTCATTGAGTCCTAGATTTTTCTGGAATAGGAAGTGGTTTATTGACATTTCATTTTCATTTCTTCTTATATGTGACTTCTTGGTTCAGACTGAGTATAGGAAAGTATCAATTTCTCCAGGATTCTCCAGGTGACTGGCATAAGGTTTTCAAAGTACTCTCTTACAACATTCTTAATTTTGCTTGTATCTGTTGTGTTGTCTCATTTTTGTTTTTAATTTTCTCTATTTGGGTGAGTTCTCTTATTTTTCTTTTTGGATTTTAAATCATGAATGTGGTATACTGAGGGGTGGGTTACACTTACATAAGTAATGAGTACATTTTTTAACAATGTTATCCCTTCCTCATTTTTTCCTCCTTACCCCAACCCTGACATCCTACACCCCAAAGTTATGAAGTTCATTTCTAACATAGTGTCTAGGGTATATTACTGTTGCTTTGTTAATCTTTGTCCGAACATTTCTGTGATTTCCCTTCCCTTCCCCAAATCAATTAATTTATGTATAAGACAAAGGATACAGAAATAAAAAACAATGACTACAGGGAATAAACCAAAGGGTAAAAACTAAATAGAAATAACTAAAAACTGTTCACTATACAATCATCTTGTATCCATTTCTTGGAGCTCATTTCGATAAGCATCATTTTATATGGTAATATGCACATTGTTATTGAGCTATTGTGAATATCCTAGACATATTCTAGTTTTTCCAAATAAGTGCAAACCTAGAGGTTGCCTATGATTCTTTGGGTCTGGCTTGTTTGACTTATTATGTTTTCCAAGTGATTCTATTTCCTTACTATTGGGTCAGAGTCATTCATTCTGACAGAAGCATAGCGTTTTGTTGTGAATATATATGACATTTTCTTGATCCATCATTGCTGGGTAATAGGAGAGCTCTATTGAGGAACTTCTGTACTTCATTACAGAGTATTTGAACAAGTTTACATTTCGACCAATAGTGTAGTAATTTTCCTTTTTGACCGCATCTCCACCAGCCCAGCATCTATTATTATTAATTTTCTTCATAATGGTCATTTTAACTGGGGTGAGATGAAATGTCAATGTTGCTTTGATTTGCATTTTTTTATGGCCAGAAATTTTGCATATTTCATCATGTGTCTATTGACCATGCATATTTCTTCTTCAGAGAGGTCTTTTTAAATCTTTAGCCCACTTATTAAGAGGGTTGATGTTTCTTTGAGAATTTTTTAATGGGTTAATTTTTGGAGCTTTAAATATGTTTGAGATATGATGCAATTGTGAGTTGCAGAGCAACTAAAGTTCTTCACCCAATCTTTGAGCTTTTTGTCTATCTATCTATATAAATTCTCTTCTTAGTAAGATTTGGAATGGGTCTGTCAAGTCTGTTCATTTATTTAAAAAACCAACTCTGATTTGTTGATTCTTTCTCTGTTTTATTTTGACTATATTTAGTTATTTCTTATTTAAATTTTTTTTGTTTCTGTCTACTGCTTTGGGTTTTGGGCGTCTTCCTGTTTTCAAGGTGCTTGAGATACATAATTAAAATATTCATTTGAGATTTCCCCAATTATTGATGTAGGCACTCTGAGCTATAAATCTTCCTGTAATTACTGCAAATACCAAAGGAGCGGGTATTTTTTGTGTTCATTTTTGTTAAATTCTAGAAAAGTTCAGATTTCCATTGTAATCCCTTCAGTGTGGCACTGGTCATTCAGCAAATTTTTGTTCACTCTTCATGGGTTTGACAATTTTTTTTTTTGCTTTAGCTGTTTAATTCTAAGTTTATTCTGTTATGGTCTGAATTGGAATTCAATTATTTTTTCTTTCAATTTGGACAGAATTTCTGTGTGACATAGGATATGTTCTGTTTTGGAGAATCTTCCATGAGCTGCTGTGAAGAATGTATATTCTGATGCTGAATGTATATTCTGTAGATGTCTGTTAGGGCTCCGTGGTCAATGAAGTTATTTAGGTCTGCAGTTTCTTGGTTGAGTTTTTCCTGGATAACCAATCCATAGATGGGAATGATATGTTGAGATGTCTTTTGGGGTTAAGTAGAATTTGGTTGATGAAGTGGGATGCTCCAGGATTCAGGTCATTGATATTTAGACGGCTATATTTTCTAATTGAGAGTTGCCTTTATCAATATGTAATGTCTCTTCCTACTAATTTTAATTTGAATTCTATTTTATCTTATGGTAGTAATTCTACTGTGGCCTGTTTATGGTGTCCATTTGCTTGAAAATTTTCTTTCCAACCTTTTAGTTTGAGTACATGTTTGTTTTTGTCAATAAAATGTGTATCTTGTAGACACTAGATGGATGTTTCTTGTTTTTTTTTTTATACTACTATCTAATCTACGTCTTCTATTTGGGAATTTAAATCCATTGATATTGAGAGTTAAGACTGAGAAATATCTGATAAGTCCTGTTATGTTATACCCCTGCTGTTAGTAGCTGTGCCTCATCTACTGTTAATATATTTACCTTGTTCTTTGGTAGGGAGCATTTTATATAATCAGTTCCTGTTCTTCTTGATCTTCTCTATGTAGGATATATTTGATTAACTACTATCCTGCTGATTTGGTGGAGATACCTTTTTTCAAGTTTTCTTTGTCATGAAATATTTTTATATATCCTTTAAACGTAAAGGAGAGTTAGGCTTAGGACGATATTCACGATTGGTAGTTGTTTACCCTTAATGTTTGTCGTATATCATTCCAGGCTCTCCTTTTTACCGTATCAGCTAAGAAATCTGCATT
Source organism: Dipodomys spectabilis (assembly GCF_019054845.1). Taxonomy (NCBI): domain Eukaryota; kingdom Metazoa; phylum Chordata; class Mammalia; order Rodentia; family Heteromyidae; genus Dipodomys; species Dipodomys spectabilis. The sequence continues at coordinate 748,106 of NW_024871016.1, read as the reverse complement.
TATTCTGACTGTATATTCTTTATAAATAATCAGTCTTTTTGCTCTGGCAGTTTTAAGAATCCTTTCCTTGATCTTTAATGATCCTCTAATGGATTATGATGTGGTGGTGGATTTTTCAGTTCTAGAATTCTCTGTTTGGTGTTCTAAAGGCTTCTCTTCTCTGAATGAGCTTATCTATTTGGATATTTGGCATGTTCTCTGCTAGAATTCTGTAATTTGTTTCCCATCAATTTAGTTTACTGCTCTTCTCTTTCTTGGTACTTATCTCCCCGAAATTTGATCTTCTGAGTCTTGAAGTTCTGGCAAGATCATTTCTTATTTCTTGGATTTGTTCTAAATGATTATCTCCTCTTTCCTATTAGACCTATTCTGTCTTTGACCCTGAGATTATCCTCTATGTCATCTATTTGCTGTGGAGACTTTCTACCTTGTTTTTGATTTCCTCGTCTTCTAATTGGTCATTTTTAGTGGTTCTATCTCATTTTTAAAGCTTTCTTTTAGGTCCTGTATGGGCTTTTTGTATGTATTTTCTTTGGGTTGGGAGTAGCAAGGGTTTTTTTCTTAGCTGTGTCTTCTCTCATATCTTTTAACTAGGCATCTATTTTTTCTTGGACTCCCTTGCCTTCTCAGAAATTTTTATCTTTCTGTTTGTATTCTCCATGAATTATTTTGCTAGTCTTTGGTTGGTCTCATCTTGTTCACAAATTTCCTTGTAGAGGTTTTCTATCTTTCCATTAATCACATTTTTCAGCAGTATTTGTAATGTATTTTGATAACTATCTTCAAGGTCCTTGTCTGTTCCAATGCCTGGTTATGTACTTTATGAATTATACTGCCTTGACATCATTTTTCTTGTATTTTTCTGTTTTGTTCTGTCCATTTGGAGGTTTTCTTTTGGAGGATCTATGATCTTAATACATGGCTCTCTGTGTTCTTGGTTGATTTGCCAGGTGTTGGTTTTCTGTTGTGATTTGCTTTTCAGGAACTAGGTTTTTGTCTAGACCATTAAGTGTAGGAAACTAGTTGTGGTGAGATGTTGTGATGTTAATACTTGTGGTTCCAGCCAGAGTTCACACTGTCCAGTGGTATGGTGAATTGTTTTTGTATATGGATGTGGCTTTCTCTGATGTACATTTCTGTTCCTGCTTTTTTCCATGTTGCCCTATTTCCACACTGCAGATGTACTTTTGAATATATTGGCCAACACAGTCACAGCAGTCACCTACATGGCTGGGTAAGTTTTCATAGATTTCTGTTTTCTTCTGAAAACAGTATAAGCTCCTCTTTCGAATTGTATATCTATATATAATTATAGCTGACTTGGTGTGACCACCTAGAACTGGAGTACCTGCTAGGACTCTAAATCTCTGTTTCATTAGAGAGAGCTAGGGTAATCTTCTGTTGTTTTTCTATCATTATTTTTCTTCTTCAGATTTATTTATTTATTTATTTATTTATATTATTTTTTTTTGGGGGGGGGTCCAGACGTGGGGCCTGAACTCTGGGCCAGGGTGCTGTCCCTCAGCTCTTCAGCTCAAGGCTAGCGCTCTACCACTTGAGCCACAGTGCCACTTCCATTTTTTTTCTTTTTGCTTATGTGTTGCTGAGGAATTGAACTCAGGGCTTCAGGCATGCAAGACAAGCGCTCTACTACTGAGGCACCTTCCCAGCCCAGATTTATTTATTTTTATTGTAGACTTTTTCATATAATTCAGGATTTGTGATTGTTGTATCAGGTTATTTTTGTTTTTCTGTTTGTGTTACTTTGAAGTAGTGATTTCAGGCTTGTATGAAGAGACAGTAAAGTATGAAATGTATGTTACTATATTGAAGGAAGGAGAGCAAACATTTTAACTTTTTGCTACACAATTAAATTAATGTTAACAAAAGCTAATTAAAATTATTACTTATTTACATTTCAGAGGATGAGTATAGTACTCTTGGATTTCTTGGAGGAAAAGACGTTAGACTCATTATAACTGATGCCATACATTGAAATTACTGTCTAAACGTTCTTCTTCAGAAAAACAAAAGCTCCATTTCTTTCATATTAGTATTATAAAATCATAATAGCTGCATGTTGAATTGTTTTCCTCTGCTATTTTCAATTCCATTCTTCATCCATGAGTTATCTAGGGCTTTGAATGACCAATTCCTTAAAAATACCTATATTGCTTATATTATTATGTAAATCTCAGTAATATTAATATGAATTTATCTGAGCCTCATCTTGAGCTACATTCATATGAAATTTATGCAGTCTCAAGCAAGGAACCTATTTTACTCTTTTTTATCAATAAATCCAATCTTTTTAGAAATATGTTCTTTTTTGTCAATAAATCCAATCTTTTTAGAAATATGTTCTCATCTTTTATATTTCTCCGGTAAACAGCATGTGTTTCTAGTACTTTTACTGAAGTAAATATAAAGTTTGGAATAGGAAGACACCACCCCATTATCAGTTTAAAGTAAACCCTTGAGGACTACTTTATATGTAAAAATAAAAAAGTCCAATGCACATGTTCATACACGAACAATCTAGTGGTTAAGTAAATTAGACACAAGAACTACATCAATTCTCTATTTAAAGGCACCAAAATATTGTGTTCATGAATATCACTCATTTTTAGAAAATGACTAGTCAATACAAAGTTTATATTATTTTTGAAATTTAAAAAATGAAAATTGCACCCAGATTTGCTGTCAATATCCTGTTTCCAGGAATACATTTATTCTGCAAATAGAGAAACAAAAAATAAGGGTTCGTCACATAGAATGAAAGATGTAGTAGCAGACTGACTGCTTAAGATTATAAATACATGCAAATTGTGTGATTTATTCAAAGATACTGTGAACATTCATGATAGGTAAAACGGTATATGTAAATTGAGCTTTCAATATAGGATGACAAGTTTTCAATACATAAGCCTACAGAAGTTGATTCTGTATCTCTAACACACATACAGTATTCTACATTTCCCACATACTCCTGTTCTCTTACATCAGTTCCTGATCAATATTACTCTACTTTCATGATGTCAATTTCTACTAAAATAACAAGCTGAGTGTTTCTATTGGTCTCTAGATTCAATACATTTTAGTATTTTGGAGTAGTAGTATGAATTCATAGAGTTTACTTGAATGTACTTGATTTCAGGGAAAGATACAGGTCCAGGCAAGATGCTTAAGCAAAGAAAAACCTATGGAGAAACATCAATCAACTATAATTACAAAAGAATGGAACTGATGTCTCATTTGTCTGGGTGGCAGTTCTGTGTGTGTGTGTGGAGAGAGAGAGAGAGAGAGAGAGAGAGAGAGAGAGAGAGAGAGAGAGAGAGAGAGAGAGAGAGAATTCTATTATGGCTTCCATATTTACAGCCCATATAGCATTACTTGTTAGGGAGAAGGTGCTCATATAAGAGTTCTGATAGCACTATCACTTTTTACTGTGATAAACACTTGCTTAATATCTAATTAAAAAGGGAAAATAAACTAACATCTTACATGATTGTTTTGACAATTAATTAATATATTGAAGGCCAAAGGGAGGAATTGGAGAGCAATATAGTCTTTTTCCTGTCTTCTGAATATTACAGAGCAATAGCTGTGGTTTCAGGAGTCTCCTGCCATGTACTGACAGCTGAATTGCTAATATACTTTACAATATGAAACATATGATAGAGAAATAGATCAGCCAGAAAGCACAAAGAACTAGTGATAAGATTGAACTTTTGAGCAGGGTTACCACATCTTTTAGGAATGTAATTCCTTCATATGAACTTCAAATTTTGTGGCTTTCCCTGTGTGATTAAACGGTAAGAATGTGATGTAGAAAAAAGAATTCCTATTCAGCCAAGTAGAAAGTACTCATGATCCCATCCTCACGTTGCAAATTTCCATTCCATGTACTTCAGCACCTCATCCTTCCCTGTGGGAGACAGGAAGAAAGATATTTTTAATATTAAATATTAAATAATATTAAAGGATGCAAAATTAGTGTGTACAGGCATGATTTGTATAATTACAGAAGTTTGTAATAAATGTAAGTAGGGATTATGTCACAAATAAAAAATATAATTAAAATCCTATAACAAGACTAGACGTCACAGAATTTTGTGCAAGAACACATACATTAGGTTAGTTGCAGAATTTATTTTTGGAGATAACTTTATATTAAAGTAAAATGAACTTTATCTAAGGATTGAAACATCTTATTGAAAAATGTATTTCTTAGAGATATTTTGCTGCATAATTTTAGGGATACAGGTGGATCCATTGCAACAATGAGATGTACAAGATGTTATGTTGAAAAGTGAACTTTACAACTTTGGCTGGGTGGGGTGGATATGGGAAGGGATGGGAAGGGGAAACAAAAAGGAGGCAAAAATGCTTGATAATTTTTAACATCAGAAAGTCCTCAAGTACAAGGCAACAATGCCTGATAAGAAATGTACTCATTACCTTGCCAGTGTAATTGTAACCCATCTGTACTGTATTTTCACAATTAAAATAATAATAATAATAATAATAATAATAATTTAGGTTCAAAATTCAATTAAATTTTAGACCTACACGCTGAGCAAGAGATAGGATAAATGTGAAATCGAGGCTTGCTGTTAACATAATAATTCAGTTATATGTAGTCTAAGGATTAGGCAAGGTGTTGCAGTTAGAGTTGGGGTTAGAATGAGAAAAAGATGTAAGATATTGTGTAAAACTGCAGCATATTTTAAGAATGAATAACATCGAAGTTACAATGAATGAAAACCAGTGTCGGTATTACTTTAAACATTCAGATATAATTTGGTTTAAAGTGTGAGTTACTGTGTTAGTTCTGGTTAGGGTTAGGGAAGGACAAGCTTTAGGGTAAAATTTAGTTTTCAACTAAGAAGGAGAAGCAAAAAAATGTGTGATTGATTAAATAGAGACAACTTTCCTTACATTAATCATTTGGTTTTAACTCAGATTGAGATTAGCATTATGTTTCTGGTTAAAGGGGGTTGAGGATAGAGTAAAGAAATGGATTAAACTGGTGGCTCATGCCTATTACCCTAGCTACTCAGGAAGCTGATTTCTGAGGATCAGAGTTCAAAGCCAGCTCAGCAGGAAAGTCTGTGAGAATTTTATCTCCAATTAAGCACCAGAAAACCAGAAAGTGGTGATGTGTCTCAAGTGGCAAAGTACATACCTTGAGCTGAAGAACTCAGAGAGATCGTGCCCATGCCTAGAACTCAGGGATAGGATCTAGGCCCAGAGATGTAGCCCCATGACCAACAAGAAGAAAAAAAAAGAAATGGGAAAAATGTTAGGTAAATTTGAACTTATTTTAAGTTCTAGGAATTGAGGAAATGCTGGGATAATGGAAGTACAATGTATTTCATTATATTAGGATTTGAGATCAATGGGTACAGTGATTTCTCTTATGGAATAAGATAGGTTCAGAGATAAGAGTGGAAAATCTATAGGTTTTAGGAAAACCTGCAATTCATTTCAAGAATTACAAGTGGAAATTCAGTTAGAATAACACAAAATGAGCATTTTTTCATAAATTTTAGAATTGGGACAGCATTAGTGTCAAGGATATGGTTAGGATTCCAGCCATGGTTAGGGTTAGAGTGAAGGAGGAAAAAATGGGGCTCAAATTGTAGGTAAATTTTAGAATAAGCCTGGTAAGAATTAGAGTGAATGTCAACTAGAGTATTGCTACTATTATAATTTACTTGCAATTAAGCTTATGTTTATTCCCAGTTTTCCAGTTAAGTTAGAAAGGGACTAAGATATTGGAAAAAAAATTGAATCCTATGTTTGGAAGGCTTATTTGAATCGTTAGGATGAGTGAAAACTAGTGTTCTTGTGTGAGTGTTAGTATTGACATATAATTGGGATTAAGATCAGGGTCAGTATTTTGTTCTGATTATGATTAGTGCTATGAATAGGAACTTTTTGTATAAAATTGAGTTTTCATTAACAAATAGAAGCAAAAATGTCAGGCTGAATAGTAACTAGAGCATTATCATTATATTTATTTCTCATGGATCATTCTTATAATGATTAATAAGAGTTTTCCAGCCAGGTTTAAGTTGAGAGTTAGCTTTAAGTAATGGACTAGATGGTAAGTAAATCTGAAACTGTTTTTGGATACAGTGGTTTAGGAAAGGTAGATCAATGGATAATACAGTATTTTTAATGATAAAAGAATTTGAGGACAAGTAACATAATGGTTCAGGTTAGGGAACAAGATAACTTTAAAGGTAGAGTCAGGAAATTTTTAGGAATTAGGGCAAATTGAAACTAATTTCCAGAGTGCAAATTGGAGTTTTCCATAGAATGAATAAAAACTAGAGTATTTTTCTTAAACATTAATATTCGACTCTTATTAGGTGGAAAGTTAGGTTTCAGTTCCAGCTAAGCTTAGTTTTAGCATTAGGCAAATAGAAAATTTCGGGTCAAACTGGAAGTAACTCTTCGAATAACAAGTCACGTTAGAATTAGGATGAATATAAAATAGGAAACTGCTAATAACATTAGGATTAGGGTATGATTAATTTGAGGGTTAGCCTAAATGTTCGTTAGGGTTCAGGTTAGAAAAATGGCAAGATATTGAGTAAAACTACAAACTATTTTAAGAAAGATGAGTTGAAACAAAGATAGAAGGAATAAAATCTAATGTTTTTGTGTGCCTTTTTGAATCCAAAGGCAATCGGTTCTAGGGTTAGGGTTACTTTTCTAATTAATGAACTAATGAATTAAAGGCACAATTATTTCATTCTTACAAACCAAGAGAGTCATGATTTTGAGAACAAACTCAATTTTCTGCATGAAAATGTATCTTGTAACCAAGATTAAATAATAATGAACAAGGTGTCATTTATTAAAATTAGGTAAGTTGATGATACATCCAAACACATAGGATAGTAACTCAGATATGTTACTGGGAAAACAGATATTCTACTTGCTCTAACTGGGAAATGTGAGTGTGTGTGTGTGTGTGTGTGTGTGTGTGTGTGTGTGGTGGGCGGGTGGGTGTGTACCCCCACAGGTCTTCAACTCAGGCCTTGGTCCTTTTGTCAGCTTATTCTGTGCAAAGATGGCACTAAACCACGTAGCCACAGGTCTTCTTCTGTCTTTTTAATAGTTAATTTGAGATACAGATCTCATAGATTTTCCTGTCTGGACTTACTCTTCTTTTCCCCAGAAATCCTTGGATTAGTGTTACTGTGGCTGCTACCACAAAGTGGCAGTTCATTAAACTGGGAGAAATATGGAAGTACTTGTACAATATATAAAGTAACCAGTTCATTAATTTGGGAGAATCACATTAGATTGCCTTCAAACAAATTGTTTCTGATGAGTTTATCTGAAGCCCAAAAATAATCAAAACCTACTAGCTACAATGTATGAAGTAGCACATATTTATTGTGTAGAATATGTATAATGAATTAAATCCTGAATCAAAAGTCTTGCTTGGTTTGCTACTTAAAAACAAATCAGAAATAGAGTGTCATTGAAATGAAGTCCAGACTGAAGGCCTGTAGCAAGCAGGAGAGCATACGCTTCGTGAGCACAAGGCATGGAGCCCAACTCCAGGACCATAAAGGAAGAAATAGAAGAAAGTGAACGTGTAGGAGAAAGAAGACGGAAAGGAAGAGGAAAGGGCAAAAGAAGAGGAAGGGCATAGCAGGAGGAAGAAGAAAAGGGACAGGGAGAAAATAGAGGGGAGGAGAGAAGGAAGAGGGAAACAGGACCCTGGGAAAAAGGAGCAGGAGAGGAGACAGGAAGAGGAATATAAATGCAATTTAACAACAAGAATTCTTGCAAAACATTTTCCATAAGTGATCTTCAGGATTATTTTCTTATCAGAGAGAGAATTAGCACACTGACAATATGGGTGATGCCTGTTGTTCGGTCATTTTACTCTTTTTCTCCAGTGAGGATGTCAAAAGAAATCCTGAGTTTGGTGTTTTACAAATACACTTTGGGATTTCTTTTTCATTAATCAAACATGGGAAAGAACTAAAAGCAATCACCCTTAATTAAAAAAAGAAGAGGAACTATATTTATTTGTATTACTATTCATGAAGAAATTCTGGAGATTTCTGGTTAATTCAGAGGACCTCATGCCAAAATATAGGGCAAGAGGAAAGTAAAACTTTTTAAAAGTGTAATAGGTTATTATTGATGCAAGGTTTTACTGGATGTCTTTCCTTTTTATTTCTTTTTGCCAGTTGTTCCGTGGTGCAGCAAGGCTGTGCCCTGGAGCCCTTTTCAAGTCACCACATGAAACTCCATTTCTGTAGTCCCTGTGGGTGTGGGTGCCTCCTCAGGTCACCCTTTGAGAAGTTGGGCCCCTTCCCTTGACGTGGATGTGCAGTGAGTGGATGTGTGTGCATGCTCCCCAGCATTGCCAGATGAGCCACGCCCACCCTTCCTACCTAACTTCCCAGTCTCAGTTGCTCCATTTTACCCAGGAGCTGGCAGCCATGGGGCTGGAGTTGAGGCCACTGCTGTCCTCTCTTCCTCCAGCTGTGCTGGTACTGGTCTGCGGTGGTCCTGAGTACATGGGCCATCCCAGGGAGACTCTGTTCTGGGGTCACTGCCTGCCCCCATGGGTGTGGGGTGGAAGGACACCATGTTTCTACAATTTACAGTCCATGAGATAAGGAAGGCTGAGTGTGCAGTCTGCCCCTTTGGGGCCAGGCAGCCCAGTCTTGATTCACCTCATCAGTCTTTAAGGCGGTCGGGAACTGGAGTCATGTGCTGGTCCCTCTACCAGCGGGCTTGTGACAGCTGCAGCAACTCAGCACCTGGAGCCTCTTCAGCATCTCTGAGAACCTCCATTTTTTGGCCCCTGTGGACTCAAGTACAGGGCCATCCCTGTTCTGTGCTCATCAGTGCCAGAGGACACTGTACTTGTAGCGCACAAGCTGCAGCACCAGGGATCCGAAGCCCCTTTGGCTTTGCTGTGTAGCCTTCTCAGTTGTCCTGGTCCACATGGGCCCAGCTCTCAGTCCCATTCCGGGGATGCTCCATTTGGAAGCAATGGGCTCACCCCCTACCCTCATCGGGCTCCAAAGCATGGGAATGGGTCTGACCTTGGCAGTGTAGGCTGCACAGATGGAAGGCAGGAGTTGGGGGTCTGCCTTGCCTTCCCTCCTGGCTTTGGCACCTGAATCTGGGTTGCTTGATTTGGTCTCTGATGGAGCCTTGTTGGCTACAGCCCACCACAATAAATGCTGCAATTGCTGCAGCAGCAAGGCGGTGTCCTGAACCCCCTTAGTGCCAGCACACAGACCTCTGATGGGTCTACATGGGCTGGTGTGGGTTTCATCCCAGGACTCCAACTAGGATGTGCCACTCCCCTCGTGGTACTGCAAGCAAGAGGTGCAACATATAATTTCTACTTTCTAACTTTTTCCTTCACTGATCTAAACAGAAGTGGGAGATATAAATAAGTTTCATAGATACAAAATATATAACATATATCACTTCAACCTGTTAAACCATTGTAATATTTTTTATCTAGTAAGAATTTTGCCATGTAATTGTAACACCTCTGTACAGTATTTTCACAATAGAAAACGAATTCTGTCTGTAATTACTTATTTTACTTTTGAATGTAACTAACTAATGTAATATATTTTGTGTGTATTTTGCTATTGTATAACGTCATTTGCACTAGTTACATACAATTTTTTTCAAAATAATGTGTTTTTTGGATAAAAGGTTTATTGTACTTTTATTTCAGTTTGCCATTATGGCCTTATAAATACAACCAAAAAATGTATTCTTGCTAGTATCAAGTTCAATGATTTTGGACTAGAGACTCAAAGATATAGCATTATATATCGTACAGTAATGTGAATCATTTTCTTTAAAACTGCTCCAGGGCTGAGAAGGTGGTTCAGTGGTAGAGTGCTTGCCTTGCAAGCATGAGGCCCTGGGTTCAATTCCTCAGCACCACATAAGCAGAAAAAACTGGAAGTGGCAATATGGCTCATGTAGTAGAGCACTGGTCTTGAGCTGAAGAGCTTAGGGACAGTGCCAAGGCCTAGAGTTCAAGCCCCACAACTGGCAAAAAAAACCCTGCTTCATTAAACAATCAATTAAATAATTAATAATTAATTCAGGTGGCAGCCACTTCATCTGGCATGCTGGTCTCTCTGGTGAAGTAGGATCCTAGTGGAAGACTGCCCACATCGGGCCCTTGTGAGCACCCCTCACCTGGGACTGTGGGAGAAGATCAGAGTGCACCTGCTGTTGGGCTAGGGCAGCAACTTGACGGCTGCTGCATGAATGACACAGTGCCACTGACTCAAATCTAGCACCCCTGCCCCTTGCGCCTGGGCCATGAGGATCAGCCCCTGGGAGCACACACACTCTATGGGACAGGGTCCACCCACCTAGGAAGGATTGCAGACTGAACAGATGCCACTCTGTGGATCAGTTTGTACAGTATTTTTCCGTCGTGGAGGAGGGGATGATTCTGCTCTGCTGTGGGGAAAAGACAAAAAAGACAGGCCCTAGCGGGGTGATGCCAACTTTTGTACTCAGACTGGCAAGGAAGTTTTCCTCCATGCATTGCCAGCAGGCTTAGGAAGCCATTCCATGCTCCTTGTCCATGGAGTAGCAGCGAGGGACACTCACATCCGATACTCCTGGATGCTCTTTTGGGTTTGTTTGTTAATTTATTCAGAGAACCCCTCCCTCAGACAGCAGAGTTATACTCTGGGTTTTGTAAAATGTTCTGCATCTGAGCATTCCCAGTATTTGGTTTTTGTATTGTTTCTTGTAAACGCATTTTGAAATTTGTGTTTTAGGTGTTGAGGTACGGGAGGAGGAGCCAGATTTTGAAAATAGTTTCCTACAAGCCTTTCTTCTAAAAATGAAAACAGATTCTCTCTAAAAATGCCTTTCAGGAAATAAATTTAGGAGTGGAAAAAAGGCTGTTTTCTCATGAGATCAAAATATGAGATTTTTATATGCATGTTTTATGCGTTCAAAATACAATTAAGTAATCCACTATCTAGGAACAATTGTCCGGACCTAAGAGTTAAGTGTCTTGGGAGCTAGAGGCAGGGTTTTTTGAGCTTTATCCAAAGGGAGGAAGAAAGTTAAAATCCATAGATTACTTTGTAGAATCAAAGTGGTAATACAAATTGAGAATCACTAAAAAAAAAAAAAAACACTCTGTGCTATTTGGGTTTTTTATTGTTCCATATGAATTTTTGGATTACTTCAATTTCATTGAAGAGTGAGATTGGGATGTTGATAGGTATCACATTGAATTTGGATATAGCTTTTGGCAGTATTGCCATTTTCATGATTTTATTCCTCCCAATCCATGGGAGGTTTCCCGCTTCCTTAGTTCTGCTTTCATTTTCTTTTTCAGATTTTTAAAATTTCCATCATAGCGGTCGTTCACCTCTTAACTCCTAGATATTTTATTTCTTGTGTGGCTTTTAAAAAGGGGCTGCTTTCCTAATATCAGCCACATTCTTATTGTTATTGGAATACAGGAAAGCCATTGATTTCTGAGGGTGAATTTTATACTCGGCTAGTTTGCCAAAGTTTCTGATCAGCTCAAGTAATTTCAGAGTGGAGTCCATGCGGTTCTTTAAATACAGGATCATATCATCTGCAAAGAGGGAGAGTTTTACTTCATCTTTCCCAATTTGGATCCCTTTAAGTTTGCATCATGTATTATTGCCCCAGCTAGCATTCTAATACTAAGTTGAAGAGTAGTGGAGAGAGCAGACATTTTTATCTCATTCCTGAATTTATAAGAAATAGCTTTAAATTTTCACCATTAAGTATAATGGTAACTATGGGTTTGCCAATCATTAGCAGAAAGAACAGCACTGGAGCACTATCAGTTCCAAATTTCAAACTCTACTAAAAAGCCATAGTAAAAGAACAGCTTGGTACTGCCACAAGAACAGACCTGAAGATCAATGGAATAAGACTGAAGACTCAGAAATAAACCCACTGACCTATAGCACCTAATCTTTGACAAGGGAGCTAAAAAATTAGAAGGGAAGAAAGACAGCCTTTTGAGTAAATGGTGTTGACAAAATTGGTTAAACACCTGTAGAAAACTAAAGCTAGATCTGTATATGTCATCCTGCACGAGAATCAACTCCAAATAGATCAAACACCTCAAAATAAAAGAAGACACCATGAAAACATTACATGAAGGAATAGGAGAAAATCTAGGGCTTTTTAGCACAAGCCAAAATTTTCTTAATAGAGAACTGGAAACAAAAGAAATCAAAGAAAGTTTGGACAATTGGGATTACATGAAACATCAGAGCTTCTGCAAGGCAAAGGTCATAGCTAGCAAGATCAATTGAAAGCCCACGTTCTGGGAGAAGATCTTCATGAGTCATAAAACGGACGAGGTCTTATATCTAAAATATACTTAGGACTCAAAAAATTAAATCACCTGACAACAAATCCTCAGAGAAACAACTGCTCGATAACTAAGTGGGCTAAAGTCTTAAAGAGAGGCTTCTCTGAAGAGAAAATAAAAATGGCCATTAGACTCATGAAGAAATGTTCAACTTTTCTAGCCATAAAAAGGAGAGCCTAGCATAATATATGGCAAACAGTAAGGGTAAACAACTACCATTCGTGAATACGGTCCCAAGTCAAACTCTCCTTTACATTTAAAGGATATATAAAAATATTTCATGACAAAGAAAACTTGAAACAACGTATCTTCACCAAATCAGCAGGGTAGAAGTTAATCAAATATACCCTATAGAGAGATCAAGAACAACAAGAACTGGCTATATAAAATGCTCCCTACCAGAGAACAAGGTAAATATATTAACAGTAGATGAGTCACAGCTCCTAACAGCAGGGGTATAACATAGCAGGGCTTAGCAGATATTTCTCAGTCTTAATTTTCAATATCAATGGAATTAAATTTCCAATTAGAAAACAGATTAGATAGTAGTATAAAAAAACAAGACACATCCATCCAGTGTCCACAACAGATACATTTTACTGACAAAAACAAACATACTCAAACTGAAAGGCTGGAAAGAAAATTTTCAAGCAAATGGATACCATAAACAGGCCACAATAGAATTACTAACATAAGATAAAATAGAATTCAAATTAAAATTAGTAGGAAGAGACATTACATGTTGATAAAGGCAACTCTCAATTAGGAGGATATAACAAGTGTAAATATCAATGCCCTGAATCCTGGACCACCCCACATCATCAACCAAATACTACACAACCTAAAAACACATCTCAACCCATCATTGTCATCCATGGATTGGTTATACTGGAAAAACTCAATAACCTAAATAACTACATTGACCACCTACCCCTAACAGACATCTACAGAATATACATTCAGTATCAGTATATACATTCTTCACAGCAGGTCATGGAAGATTCTCCAAAATAGAATCTATCCTATATCACACAGAAATTCTGTCCAAATTGAAAATTAATTGATTTCACATACCTTGTCAGACCACAACAGAATAAACTTAGAATTAAACAGTTAAAGATAAAAAAAAAGGTCAATCCCATGAAGAGTGAACAACACACTGCTCTATGACCAGTCGGGCACTGAAGAGATTAGAATGGAAATCTGAAAGTTACTGGAATTTAACAAAAAAAAAAAAAAAGAGACAAAATACCAGCTCCTCTAGGAAATATTAAATGAAGTACCTAGTGGAAAATTTATAGCTTTGAATGCCTACATCAAGCAATTGGGGAAAACTCAAATCAGAATTTTAATTATGTACTGCAAGCTCCTTGAAAAGAGGAAAAAGTCCAAAGCCAAATAGACGGAAACAAATAAAAATATTAAATGTACTCATTGAAATGTACTCATTAAAATGTACTCATTGCTTATGTAACTGTAACCCACCCCTCTGTATATCACCTTCATAATAAAAAAATACCCCAAGCAATAAGAGAACTCATCCAAATAGAGAAAATTAAAGACAAAAATGCGACAAAACAACAGATACAGGCAAAATTGAAAATGAGATAAGAGAGAAGTTTGAAAACTTTATGCCAATCTCCTGGAGAATCCTGGAGAAATTGATGCTTTCCTATAATCGATTTGAACCAAGGAGTAACACATAAGAAGAAATGAAAATGAAATGTCAATAAACCACTTCCCATACCAGAAAAATTTAGGACTCAATGAATGTACCATGAAATTAAGGCCTACAAAGAACTTTCAATACACAGATCTAAGTCTTTAATGGAATAGAAAGGGAAAGGGAATTATCAAACACATTCTATAAAGCTAGAAATATACTCTTCCCCAAATCACATAGGGATTCACCAAATAAAGAAAACTATAAACCCAACTCTTTGACAAGCAATGATGCAGAACTTCTTAATAAAATTCTTACCAACCAATTTCAGCAACTAACAGAAAAGTCATATTGTATAATCAAATAAGATTCATCCTAAGATAAAATTGGATTCAATATTCTTGTCAATAAACAACATACAAACCATAAGTAGAAGAAAAGAACGAAACACATGATTGTCTATAAGGATGAAGAAATAGCTTTTAACAAGCTCCAATACCACTTTATGATTAAAAGGTCTGAGAAGCTAGGAATACATGGAACATTCCTCAATATAATGCATAGTATGTATATAACAGAGATAATTAGCATTTACCTAACAATGGAAGAAGGAAGACATTAAAATCAGGAATGAGAAAAGGATGTCCACTCTCTCTACTACTCTTCAATATGGTAGTGGACTTTATAGCAAGAGCAACAGGCAAGAGAAAAACATAAGTATTAAAATGATTTTTTTTCCTTTCATGCAATTGTTTCTAACATATTTATGAGACGATTTCTTTGTTGCTTTGTATGTCCCTCCCCCATGGTATAACCCATGCTTTCACAGTATTTGATGTTGGTATAATTTGTGGAGGGGAAGGGAAAAAAGAAATCCTTTAACTAGGGATACAGGTGGACCCATTGCAAAATGAGATGTACAAGTCGTTATGTCGAAAAACGAACTTTACAACTTTGGTAGGGGGTGGGAGGGGTTTGGGTGGGAGGAAGGGGGAGTATGGGAAGGTATGAGAAGGGGAAACAAAGAGGAGGCAACAATGCTTGATAAGAAATGTACTTATTATCTTGCCCATGTAATTGTAACTCTTCTGTATGGTATTCTCACAATGTAAATATAAATAAATAAATAAAAAGAAAAATATAAAGGGGATCCAAATAGGGAAGAAGTAAAACTATCCATTTTTACAGATGAAATGATCTCGCATTTAGAGACCCTATAGCTTATTTCAACAATCTCCGATGAGTTAACTGCTTTCAGAAATATTCGTTTGTGCCAACAAATACAGATTTCCTTTGATTTTAATTACGGTCTGCTATTAGGACTCCCACAGACACCAAAATCAGATGATGCTAATTAATCTGATAAAATGCATAATAAATTTTTATAATTAATATAACATGAAGACTTTAATATTAATAAAATTACAAATACTTGTATTCACATTATATAATATATTGAAATCATTTAGTTTCATCAATTTTTAGAATATTTATAACTAAATGTAAATTGTTTGCAAATAGTTATTTGATGATATATAAAAAATGAGAAAAAGATTTGCATACATATTACTACAGATGAAAACAGATTCACCTGGTTATTTATGATCCTTCATTTGTTGATTTCATTCATGCATGGATAACATGCAAAGAAGTGAAAATTGCAAACTTGACTTTACTAAAGGATTAATTACATGGAGTTTATGTTGGGCTAAATAGACTTTATGAATTAAATTGTTTTGTCCCATCCTTTCTCCCTTCCTTCCTTCCATACTTTCTTCTTTGCTTCCTCCTTCCTTCCCTCCATCCCTACCTCTCTCTTTCTCTCTTTCCTTCCTTTCTTCCTTTCCTTCTTTCTTTCTTCCTTCCTTCCTTTCTTCCTTTCTTTCTTTTTTTCTTTCTTTCTTTCTTCCTTGGTCCTCTATTCCTCTCTTCCTTTTACTCAGAATATTTCTTATGGCTATAGAAAAAATCCCAACTGTTGTACTCTAAGGTTGTATGAGTAATTATAAATATTAACTAGATTAATATTAATTTTAATAACCTATGTTTTATCTTTTTTTTTTTTTTTTTTTTTTTTGTCGGTCGTGGGGCTTGGACTCTGGGCCTGGGCACTGTCCTTCAGCTCTTCAGCTCAAGGCGAGCGCTCTACCACTTGAGCTACAGCGCCACTTCCGGTTTTCTGGTGGTTTATTGGAGATAGGAGTCTCACGGTCTCTCCCGCCCGGGCTGGCTTTGAACCGCGATCCTCAGATCTCAGCCTCCTGAGTAGCTAGGATTACAGGCGTGAGCCACCAGCGCCCGGCTCCTATGTTTTATCTTAAGACAAATTATACTAAAAACAATTTCTCAAATGTTCCAAGATATGTAACAAATATTACTTTTCCTGATATTGTTTATTTCTTCAAACTAAAATAAGCATTTAGACATAATATTGTGTGTATGTTTCTGTGTGTTGTCTTGTGATTTTAACTCAAGACCTATCCCTTAGTTGTTGTTTTTTTCCTCCTGGATATTGCTCTATCATTTGAGCGACAATTCTATTTCTGGATTTTGTGCATGAGTGTGTGTGTTTGTGTGTGTTGTGATGTGTGTGTGTGTGATTAATTGAGATGTGTCTCACAAACTTTCTTTCCAAGGCTGACTTTGAAATCCAGCTTCCTGAGTAGTGAGGATTACAAGCTTGAGACACCCATATTTAGCACAGATTTAATATATCTAAGAATACAATAAATTGTATTATTTGAATTCTAGAGGCTCAATTTAACAAATTAACATTTAGATATTTATTCAGTTATTAAACCTGAACCTGCATTGTGAAAAATATTGTTCATTTTTATGAAAAAATATGCACTCAAAGGTTTAAATGACAGATTCTTTAGACAAACTGCAATACTCTATTATTCAAAAGCAAAAAAGGGATCATTAATGAAATTTCTCATGTAAGCTAAAAGCAAAAGGCTCTGTCAGGCTGAATGAAGCAATTTTTCATTAAATTAAATTAAAAAAAGAGTTCGAGTTCCAATGTTTAATCTCACCAAGAGATCGACAACAAAAAGACAGACACTCAGAGAAAAACAGGAGGTGGAAAATAACAAAAAAGAAAGAAAAGAAAAGAAGAATTTCATAACAGAGAACAGTGAAGACCCCTTCCCCAACCTTCACTGGCCATGTGGCAGCACGCCAAACTGTGGCCAGCCAGCCGGGCGGGAGCTACCTGAGTCCCAGAGACACAGGGGGCTGCCTAAAGATCATCCGTGCAGAAGCCGCCTAAGGTACCGCTTTGCATACCTGCTTATTGCTACAAACAGAGAAACCTACCAGCTGGGAGTCTCCACGAAGATCCCACCCCCACCCCTCACTTTCCATCCAAGCAGAGAGGCTCCATCCCACCAAAGCCGCCCAACACGGGCAGCACATCAAGCCATCACAGCCAGCCAGGCAGGGGCTGCCAGAGTCCCAGAGACACAGGTAGCTGCGTGCAGATAGTACAGAAGTCCCCTGAGGTACCGGTGTCAGACCCACGGATTGCAACGCCCCGGCACGGGCTGCCGGGGTCCTAGAGACACAAGGGGCAGTCTGAAGATAACCCTTACAGAAGCTACCTGACGTCCCAGTGTCAGACCCACTGATTGCGACGACCCGGCGGGGGCCACCAGCGTCCCAGAGACACAGGGAGCTTCTACACATAACTCTTGCAGAAGCCGCCTGAGGTACGTGTCAGACCCGCCATATGCAAAGACGACCCTGTGGGGGCTGCTGGGGTCCCAGAGACACAGGGAGCTGCCTACAGATAACTGGCGCAGAAGCCTCCTGAGGTACCAGTGTCAGACCCGCCAACAGTGATGAATGGAGAAACCCCTATCCCAGAACTCACCCCCATGATGGGAGCCCCCAGAATTACAAGGGATGCCCACAGAACAGCAAAGCAAAAACCTACCAGGAACTGGTGCTGATACGGAGAGTGCAAACCCCAGCACTCAGAACCTGTATGGAGGCCCAGCCCCCACCCCTTGCCCATGGCGTGGACATTGTGGAACCAACAGCTTCGACAGAGGCAGAGACATAAGAGAATCACACAGAGCCACCACCGCCCAACCCAGGCCTCAACCACCCCAACTGAACTTGGATTGCAACAGCAACTGACCACCTACACCATACAGAAACAACTAGCTCCAGGGTGAGTACCCCACAGGAGACAGTGTATCCCTCAAGGGAGAACAGAGTGGGAGGGAATCCCAGACCCTGACCCTGAATCCCTACCCCAACAGCCAGACCACAGGACCCACTAAACCTGAGAAATGTTTGAGAGCTCCACCAGCCCATGGAGCACACTCCGCTGGCCAGGCTAGAGCAAGAGCACCCTTGGAAGGGAGCTTAAACCCCCAAGCCAGGAACAGTGTCCCTGGGTCAAGACAACCAAAAGTAGAAGAAATTTGAACTATGTACCCCAGGCTGCATAACCTAGGTGGTATACACAGCAGCACAGGCCCAACTGGCATGCTCCAGGCAGGGGGCTGGCACCAGGCCTGGACATCTGGCACCTGAACAACACAACCAACACCTCCCAACTGAAGTCAAAAGCTGAGAATATGCCTCAGCAGAAGGGAGAAAAACTGGGAACTGCACCTCCTGGGAAGCATGCCTATGACAACAAAAGACCTGGAGGCTCAGGACAAGAGAAGCCCAAACCCCACCAAAACCCGACCCATATACTCTAGGCAGGGAATTGGGCAACACAGGCTGCCAGCACCTGATAGTAGGCAGGAGCCCAGGCTGGTAAGGTGGCTAAGCAGAAGAGTGATAGTCTTGGATGCATGAGGCCCTGGATCTGATTCCTCAGCATCACATAAGCAGAAAGGGTCA
Source organism: Dipodomys spectabilis (assembly GCF_019054845.1). Classification (NCBI taxonomy): domain Eukaryota; kingdom Metazoa; phylum Chordata; class Mammalia; order Rodentia; family Heteromyidae; genus Dipodomys; species Dipodomys spectabilis. The sequence goes on along the minus strand of NW_024871016.1, from coordinate 729,171 downwards.
GAAATAGTGCTGTGGCTCAAATGGTAGGGTGCCAGACTTGAGCTTAAGAGCTGAGGGATAGCACTCAAACCAAGAGTTCAAGCACACAACCGTCCATAAAACAAACAAAATGAAAATCAGGAGCCCATAGCAGACTCCAGCATCAGGGAGATTGCATCCAGAGCATCCGATCTTGCCAAGAGCACCTGTAGGAGCAAACACGAGCAGTCTAGGCTGGTCAACCCTTCCAAAGGCGGGAATTGCCAGCGATCTACAACAGAGAGCCGAGAAACCAATGTAGGTCAGACCAGCAGCTGGAGGTAGGCCCCCAACAGAACCCAGATCAGACATACACTTGCTCTACCAATACATAATCAGCAACCAAACAAAGACAGACACACCAAAACAAAATTGCAGATTAGTCCACAATAATTCCTGAAACCCCATGCGAAAATCACAGAGAAAAATTGCAAGGTTTACCACCTAGGATAGGAAGCTATACTCAATGCCCAACAGCCAAGCAAGGGAGAGCCCCAGTGGGAGCAAAGCAGGAATGGAAGACAAAACCTACATCCAAGGGATGCTGTAGGCAATGACTAAAGAAATAAAGTGAGAAATAGACCAGAAATTGAAAGAACACAAGGATGAACTATCAAAAGAGATACAGGCTATCAAACAGGAGATGCATGCACAACTAGAGGCAGCAGAAACCTTAGTAAGAAATTAGATAAATGCCAAATTAGAGGCAGGACATACTTCATTAAGAGGTGAGATCAGTACTTTAAGAACCAACATCGAACCCATAAAGGAGTCCATGTCCTCCATGGAAACCACAATAGAAGCCATGGTCAACAGAATGATGGAAATGGAATGTACAGTGTCACATACAGAAGACAGAATACACCAACTGGACCAAAAAGTGAAAGATATGGAAAAATCACTCAAATTAAGCCAAAGGGAAATTCAAGAGCAAGCAGATTATGCCAAGAAATTTAACCTTCGTATAATTGGACTGGACGAAGGTGAGGAATTTCAGAGCAAGGGAATGCGACAATTATTCGACAAGATAATCGGTGAAAATTTTCCCCACCTCAAAAAACAACATCTTACCTACATAACAGAAGCAAATGGAACACCCAACAAGCAAGATCCCAGGAGAAACACTTCTAGACACATTATAGTAAAAATGATAGATCTGAATAATAAGGAAACAATCTTGCATGCAGCAAAAATTAGGAAGGAGCTATACTACAATGGGAAAAAAATTAGAATCACTGCAGATCTCTTCACATAAACACTGAATGCAAGAAAGGCCTGGGAATGTACCATACGAGCCCTGAGAGCCAATGACTGCCAACCTAGACTGATACACCCGGCAAAGCTAGCATTCACATTCGATGGAGAACTGAAAATTTTTAATAGCAAAGAAAAACTAAATGAATACATAAACATTAAGCCAGCATTACAAAGAATACTAAGAGGGGGGACACAACCTGAAGAAAGCAACCAGAAACTGGGACCTGCACCCAGACAGGCATTAATCAAAGTCTAACTGAGCAAGCACAGGAGGAAAGAAAAGAAGAAAAACTTAGGGAAATGGAATGACAGGGACAACAATGCATCTCTCTATACTTTCTCTTAATGTTAATGGGCTTAATTCATCAATCAAAAGAAAAAGAACTGTAGCCTGGATCAGAAAACATGACCCATCCATCTGTTGCCTTCAGGAGACCCACCTCTCAGCCAAACATACAAACAAATTCAGAGTAAAGGGTTGGAAAAGGATCTACCAATCAAATGCCCCCAGTAAGAAAGCAGGTGTAGCTATCCTGATATCTGACAAAATAAACTTTTCAGTACAGAAAGACAAGGACAAACACTACATATTAATACAGGGAACAATCCAAGAGGAGAATTTTATTACCTTCATCAACTTATATGCCCCAAATATTGGTGCACCCAGATATGTTAAACAAATACTCTCAAACTTACAGAATAAAATAGATCCCAATATGATAATACTAGGAGACTTTAACACACCACTCTCACCAAAGGACAGGTCTACCAACCAGAGGATTGGCAAAGAAGCTACCGAATTAAGTGAGGCCATACTACAAGTGCAATTAACTGACATCTACTGAGTATTTCACCCTAAAACAACACAGTACAAATTTTCTCCGCAGCTCATGGAACTTTCTCCAAAATAGACCATATCATATTTCATGCAAGGAACTTAAGCAAATACAAAGGGATCAACATAATCCCCTGTATCCTATCTGACCACGGTGGAATAAAGCTAGTTCTCAGTAAATGCAATCCAACACATCAACAGAGCCAAGGTCAAGAATCACATGATTATCACCACAGATGCAGAAAAGGCCTTTGATAAAATTCAATATTCATTCATGCTAAAAGCTCTGGAGAAAATAAGAATAGAAGGAACATTTCTTAAAACAATAAAAGCCATTTATGACCGACCAATAGCCAATATTATACTTAATGGGAAAAGCTAAAACCAATTCGCCTAAAATCAGGAAGAAGGCAAGGATGCCCACTGTCTCCACTCCTCTTCAATATAGTCCTAGAACCCTTAGCCAGGGCAATAAGGCAAGAAAAAGACATTAAAGTGATCCGCATAGGGAAAGAAGAAGTTAAGCTATCTCTTTTTGCAGACGACATGATACCATACCTTCACGATCCCAAAAACTCCATCCTCAAACTCTTAGAAATCATAAATCACTTCGGCAAAGTAGCAGGATAAAAATAAACCCACAAAAATCAGTAGCCTTCCTGTACACTGACAATATACAAGAAGAGACGGAAATAAAGGGAGCAACCCCATTCACAATAACCTCCCCAAAAATAAAATATTTAAGAATTAACCTAACCAAAGATGTAGAAGAACTAGTTAATGAAAACTATGAAAGTTAAAGAAAGAAATTGCAGGAGACACTAGGAAATGGAAAGATCTCCCATGCTTTTTTATAAGCAGAATTAATATAGTGAAGATGGTAATACTGCCAAAGTTAATATACAAATTCAATGCAATTACTATTAAAATCCCAATGAAGTACATCACTGAAATACAGAAAACCGTCCAAAAATTCATATGGAACAACAAAGACCTAGAATAGCTAAAACAATTTTAGGGAATAAAGACAACATGGGAGGGATATCCATGCCAAATTTAAAACTTTACTACAGAGCTATAATAACATAGACAGCATGGTATTGGCACAAAAACAGACCCGAAGACCAATGGAACAGAATAGAATATCCAGAAATAAATCCAAAGGCCTACAGCCAGCTGACAAAGGAGCCAAAGACATACAATGGAAGAAACACAGCCTCTTCAACCACTGATGCTGGGAAAACTGGGCGGCCACATGCAGAAGATTAACAGTGGACCCCAGCCTATGACCATGCACCAACATCAACTCAAAATGGATTAAAGACCTTAACATTAAACCTGAATCTCTGAAACTACTGCAGGACAGAGTAGGAGAGACACTTGAACTAATAGGCACAGAATGGAACTTCCTGAACAGAGTCCCAGGGTCACAACAAATTGGAGAGAGACTCGACAAATGGGACTACCATATAATAAAAAGCTTCTGTACAACTAAATCTATCGCAACCAAGCTGGAAAGACAACCAACTAATTGGGAAAAAATATTTACCAGCAATATATCAGAAAAGGGGTTAACATCCAGTATATACAGGGAACTCCAGAAACTAATTCCTCCCAAACCCAACAAACCAATTACTAAATGAGCAAGGTAACTAAAGAGGGACTTCTCAGATGGAGAAATTAAAATGGCAAAGAAACACATGAGGAAATGTTCATCATCCCTGGTGGTGAAGAAAATGCAAATAAAGACAACCCAGAGATACCACCTTACCCCAGTCAGAATGTCCCACATCCACAAATCAGCCAACGACAAATATTGGAGGGTATGTGGAGAAAGAGGAACCCTATTACACTGCTGGTGGGAATGTACACTTACACCACCACTTTGGAAAGCAGTCTGGAGGGTCCTTAGAAAGCTAAAGATTGCCCTCCCTTATGAGCCAGTCATACCACTTCTAGGCATCTACCCTGAACAACAGGAACCAATATACAAGGACACGTGCACCTCCATGTTTATTGCAGCACTGTTCACAATAGCTAGGATATGGAAACAATCCAGATGCCCCACCACAGATGAATGGATCCAAAAATTGTGGTATCTATACACAATGGAATATTATGCAGCCATTACAAATAACAAAATATTGGCATTTGCAGGGAAATGGATGGAGCTAGAAGGAATCATGTTGAGCGAGGTAAGCCAAGAGCAAAGAGACAAACGGTACATGGTCTACCTGATAAGTGGATGATAAATCCAAAATGTTAGGTGAGACCACAAAATTAACAGGACTTAAGAAACAAAGAACTCCCACTCATCTGGTCGAACCACTCCTAAATATCCCTATGCTGCTGATCACATGTATGGTGTATATGTGTACACTGTTATATGTTATAGATTGTGATAGACAATTTGCTCAAGGAAAGTTAGAATGAACTTGTGACTTTAAATGAGTATCATTATTCCACAATACTGTGAAATTTGGGAAATTATGTAATCACTTAATCACAATTAAAAAAAAAAAACCTCGGGGAAGGTAGGATGGGAAGGGATGGTAGGGGAAAACAATGGAGGGGGTAACAATGCTCAATAGGATGTGTACCCATTACCTTGCTCATGTAACTGTAACCCTCTGTATAGTATCTTTACAATAAAAAATTAAAAAAATAAATAAAGTACGCAAAAATGAAAATAAAATAATAAACCTAAACTTTTTTAGGTTTTGTAGATTCATACATTTTGTGAGTATATAAAAATCTTTGTTACTAGTCATGCATTTCTGGGGTTTGATTACTAAGTCATTTCAGAGAAAACTGAATTTCATGTATTTTATGTCAACCGTGATTTTTAGAAATTGAATCAACCTCAGTATAAGATAACTAAAGCAAGATATTTAATCACCTATCCGATTATTCCTATAGACTTGAAGATAACTAATTTTTGAATGGTAGGAAATTCATATTATACCTACCTAATTCTGATAAATGATCGTGATAGTATTTATTTTTCCTTCAACTTGAAGGAAAGAACCTCATTATAGATGACAAATACTTGAATGGAAATGCCATAAAATTATGAAAAATTCAAGTCATTATGAGTTAGATGAAATAGTCATTTTTGACGGTCACAAAATGAAACCTCTAGGAGCTTCCTTATCTGTTAAATAAAAGGTATTTGCACTCAAAATATTTCATTCATCTCTCCAGCAATGGTATAACCAAACCACCTCTATGTCAAATAGCATCTCTGGTATTTAGGAGCAGTTGTTATCATAATTGTATAGAAAGATCTATCCACCAGTCCTGAAATTATTTCTGAAATAATAAAGGATTGGGATTAATAATTAGGTTTCACTATGTTGCCATAGAGAGGTGAAACCTTTCATGTGGGCATAGTTCTAGAGATTAGGTCACTGAGAACTTGTGATCAAAGAAGATTTAATATCAAATTCCTTTCTTCCTCTTCCTTCGTTTACTTCTCTTTTCCCCTTCTCCTTTTCCTTCTCCCTGTTATTCTTCCCCTCCTCCCCTTTCTCCCTTTCTCACTCCTATTCTTCCTTTTCTTTACTTCCTCTCTTCCATGAATACACATACTCCATCACATGTTCTTGATATGGGGTACTGTACCACCACCAAGCAAAAGCAATGAGGATAAGAAATGTAAATTGAAATATATAAAATCAGAAACCAAGATTAATCTTTCTTCCTTTGAAGTTAATTTTATAAACTATTATGTCATATTAATAGGAGACTGACACCGCATGTTCTCATTTATTATAAGGGATAAGATTTACTGGAAATAAATCTGGGCAACTTTGTCCTAATGAAATATTTGATTAAATTAATATTATATTTGCACAAATCTACTTTAAAATATCAGATATACTTCAATAAGAGGCAAAAAATGTGTTCAGAGGGAGAGAGTAGAGGAGAAGCTAGAGGCTAAACAAGCTCTCACATAGAAAGCAGTTTTACTGTTCCAGTGAACAGTCCGAGGCTAGAGAATCACACCAAGTGTCCCATCACAGTACAGAGAGTTTGGCCAGATAGGGAAAATCCAGGCAAGGAGACAGATCAGAGCACTTCCTTGTAGCCACGGCTGTGGCGGCTGTGGCAACAGTGGCAGCGGCCATAGCAGCCATGCCTATAACACAGAGTCCAGAACAAAGATGCCAGACACAGCAGGACAGCGGATTCTACTCAACACCAGTAAGAACTGACAAGGAGCATATATCTTCATACTGCAGATCGCAAACCAGAGACGGCCCAGGAACAAAGACTCTGACATGAGTAGAATGCTGACATCCTCACTCCTTCTCAGGGAGCAGAGGAGGTAAGGCCACCCCTCCCTGCCACCACCACCGGAGATCTCCATCTTTGATACTGACAAAGGCCCATTTGAACAGCTATCTCCAACTCAGGCCTTGGAAGAAAACAAGATCCATTCAGGAGGTCACAGGAACCTGAACTGACTTAGCGGGCTCAGTTCCACCCAAGAGAAGTCTCCCAGCCCAGGCAAGGAAGCCTGGCCCTTGGAGGAGTGACTTTCTTCACTCTGTAAACAGAGCCAGAGGCTGCCCCTCCCTACAGCAGCTGAGACAATCAATTGAAATTCCGTAAACATAAACGCTAAGAATGGCTCCAGGCTGGGCTGTGTGTCTCAGGAGCTAGCACCTCAGGGAAAAGCAACTGTTTGCTGAAAGGCCTCAAGCCTACCCAGAACCTAGCCTCATCACAGCATCTCAGAACTAGAAGAAACAGCCATCTACCTCTTTTGTGATACTCCAAGCAGATATCCCTCCCACTGAGCTAGTCTGGGAGGAGGATCACAAAATTATGGGTAATGCCGAGCATTTTTCTGCCTGCTCAAACAAACTGACTTAAGCTACTAATCAAGCCACAGGAAAAACAAACATCACAAGCAGACCAGAGACTCCACCAGGAGACTGGTTATAGACACAGGGGTGATAGAGTATCTTCATATTCTACCCCCCCCCAAAAAAAAATCAAAGAAGTCTTTTTTGTACCTTTCTTTAATTTTAATTTTTTTAAATAATGTTTTTATTAATCTTTTTTTCTTCTTATCATTATTATTTTAGGTGTAAATGTGTGTGTGCTTTTTAAAAAAAATCTCTTCTGACCTTTTGGTCCTTATTTTTTTATTCTTTTCATTTTTTTCTTTTTTGTGAGACTTAATTGTTATTCTGATCATCCCCAGATTTTTACCCGTCGTCGAATATTAGGCCTTATTCCTCGTTGTGTACACATTTAATCCAGAAATTTATTACTCAGTTCACAACCTCTTAGGCTAAAATTCCTTAAGAGCAGGATTATCTTTCTTTATACCTATATAATTTTCAAGTAACTAATTTTAAGAATTTTTATTTTGTAGTTTTTCATGTCTCCTTTCTATCCCTCCCTTCCTCTCATCCTATCCTTTTCTTCTCTTAATATCATCCTTGAACACATAATTTTTAAGTGTTTCACTTTTTAAATTTAAATTTTTGTAATTACATTTTTTCTTTTTTTCTTAATCTTGCTTCTATCATTCTGTCTAATCCACTTCCCTCCCTAAGATTAGGACTTGGTTAAATTCACTCTCCTTTTACCTCTCCATATCCCTCTAATCCTATTTTTGTCCACATTTCTCCCTAAAATTAATAATTTTTGGTTTGCCAAATTCTTCTTTGCGGTTCTTAGCCCATTTAGCCATAGTTGTTTGATGCTGAATAAATTGTATCTGTTGAAAAAGATTGTATCTGCAGACTTTTGTCTGTGCAACTACAGATCTTTGGTGATGCTTGACTTAAAATTTTGTTCTAGCAAAAAATTGGTGCTACTTTCATACCAACTGGGTAAAACAAGCTGGAGAAACACAAGGAATATGGCAAGTCCAGTTATGAAAATCAGTTGACAGCATAGTTAATGAATAATCCAGAAGAGGGTTCCCAAAAATATCTACAAACACTACTGGTAAACATGGTGAATGAAAAGATTGAAAACCTACAAAGGATTCAATGGGAGTGTGATAGGGAGAGAGAGGCAAACCAAAGATTAATACTGGAATCTCATGAGAGTGAGGAAGCTACTCAAAGATTGATACAGGAATTGCACGAGCAGGTTGAGAACAGTCAAAGAGAAATACAGGAATTGCATGAGCAGGCTGAGAAGAGTCAAAGAGAACTCCAGGAAGTGCATAAACATGAGGAAGCTAATAAAAGAGTAATGCAGGACTTGGGAGAGCAGGATGACAATAGACAAAGATCAACAGAGGCATTCATGGAATCCATAAACAGAAAGCTGAAAGAATTCAGGGACACCACAAAGGGAATGCTGAATGGAGCCCAACAGAAGGAAAGGGAGTACAAGGAAACCATAACCAATCAACGACGTGATTTGAGAATAAACACAACACCAAATTAAGGAGGTAAAGAAGTTCATACAAGATCTAAAACAAAACTCCAACAAAAATTTAAAGCCATCAAAGCTGACCAATTAGAAGGAAAAGGAATAAAAAAACAAAGTAGAAAGTCTCGACAGTAGGTAAGACCATGCAGAGGAGCAAATCTGAGGGATTGAGGACAGCCAGGTTATTACAGAGAAATAACATACAACTATCCAAGACAAATCCATGAAATGTGATAGATCTATTCAACATTTGGAAGACACTCTCAGAAGGCCTAATGTGAGAATAATGGGTGTAGAGGAGCACGTAGAGACAGAATTTAATGGTCTAGGAAATTTGGTTAACATGATCCTAGCAGAGAACTTCCCAAACATGCAAAAAGATAGGCCTATTCAGATACAAGAAACTTTTAGAACCCCAAATAGACCAGACTAGGGCAGGATATCTCACCATTACCTTATAATCCACACAGGATCAATTCCAATGAAAAAATCCTTAAAGCTGTCAAGTAGAAAAGATCAACTACTTACAAAGGGAAACCAATTAGAATCACCTCAGATTTCTCAGTGGAGACAATTAAAGCAAGAAGAGCCTGGAATGATGTAGGCCATGTCCTAAGGACAAACAACTACCAATCAAGCATACTATACCCAGCTAAGCTCTCCTTCATAACCGAAGATCAAATAAAAATGTTTCATAGCAAAGAAAAACTGAAACAATGTATCTCCAACAAACCAGCCCAATAAAAAATACTTAATGATGTGTTACACATAGAAAACCAACAAGACCACAATAAAGACCAAGATACCGCACCCAAACTGAGAATCCAAGAACTATAGGAAGAATCAAGTTGCTCCAGCCCCCAAGAAGGTGGATAGCATTGCAGGAACTCCCAAACACCTCTCAGGCCTGACTCTCAACATTAATGGACTTAACTCTCCAACTAAGTGACAGACTGTCTAGTTGGATTAAAAAACAAGATCCTTCTATCTGCTGCCTTCAGGAGTCACACCTTGCTCATACAAACAAACACATTTTGAAAGTGAAAGGCTGGAACAAATTCTACCAAGCAAATGGCCCCCATAAAGAGGCTTGAATGACAATCCTAATATCAGATAAAATAGCCTTCAAATTACAATTAGTGAGAAGACATAAAGAAGGTGGCTACATACTAATTAAGGGATCTCCCCTTCAGGAGGATATTACAATTCTAAATCTCTATTTGGTAAACAAGGGATCACCTAGATTTATCCAAGAAACACTACTCTCCCTCAAATCTCACATAGATCCAAACACATAAATTGTTGAAGAATTTAAGTCACTACTATCCCCACGAGATAGATCAACTCGGCAAAAACTAAACAGAGAAACTGCAGATCTAAACAACTGCATGGATCAACTAGATTTAACAGACATCTACCGAATATTTCACTCAGCAGCATCAGAATACACGTTTATCTCAGCATCACAAGGGACAGTTTCCAAAATAGACCCCATTTTAGGTCATGAAGCAAACTTGTCCAAATTCAGAAACATTGAAGTTTTACTGGGCATTCTCTCAGACCAGAAGGGAATAAAATTAGAACTCAACACCAAAAGCCACCAAAGAAAGTAATGTAACACATGGAGGCAGAACAACATTCTGTTGAATCACCAGTGTGTCATGGAAGAGATTAGTAAGTAAATTCAAATATTCATGATATTCAACAAAAATGAACACACAAATTACCAGCTCTTCTGGGACAGAGCAAAGGCAGTAGTACTTAGAGGCAAGTTTATAGTTCTGAGTTCCTACATCAACAAATTGGAGCGATCTTGAACCAACAATTTTATGAGATATCTGAAACTCCTTGAAAAAGAGCAACAATATAAACCCCAACCTAGTAGATGGAAAGAAATACTTGAAATTAAATAGGAATTAAAAGAATTGGAATTTTTTAAAAAATTCATAGAAAAAATCCACAAAACCAAGCGTTGGTTCTTCGAAAAAATTAACTAAACTGAAAGACCGTTAGCAAATCTTATCAGAAAAAGAAGAGAACACACCCAAATAAATAAATTCAGAGATGAGAATGGAAACATCACCACGGAAACAACAAGATTCAGAAAATTATAAGGGAATGCTTTTCAAACCTTTATATTAATAAGTTTGAGAACTTGGCATAAATGGACCTTTTCCTAGCAAATATGGACATGCCAAAAATAAACCAAGATGAGATAAACCATTTTAACAGCCCTATATCAAGGGTTGAAATAGGATCAGGAATAAGAGACCTCCCATCTAAGAAAAGCCCAGGACCAGATAGATTTACAGCGGAATTCTACAAGTCCTTCAAAGCAGAGCTCAAACTAATAATCCTCCAACTCTTCAATGAAATTGAAAGGGAAAATTCACTACCGAACTCATTCTATGAAGCCATCATAACCCTTATTCCAAAAACATGCAGGGACTCATCAAACAACAAGAAATATAGACCCATTTCTTTGATGAATATTGACGCAAAATTTCTCCACAAAATTTTGGCCAATCAACTTCAAAAGTTCATCCAAAAAAATCATGCATCATGATCTAACAGGTTTCATTTCAGGGATTCAAACCTGGTTCAATATACACAAATCAATTAATATAACTCATCACATCAACAAAGAACAAGGATAAGAACCACATGGTTATCTCAACATATGTAGAAAAAGCATTTGACTAGATCCATAAAACCCTTCATGATGATGGGTCTGAAAAAATTAGGAATCCAGGAAATATTACTCAATACAATAAAGGCTGTATATGACAAACCTACAGCCAGCATTATACTTAATGGTGGAAAAATAAAGCCATTTCCTCTTAACTCAGGAATGAGACAAGGATGTTCACTCTCTACTTCTCTTCAGCTTAGTATTAGAATGACAAGCTACCGCAATAAGACAAGATGCAAACATAATGGAGTTCCAAATCAGGGAAGATGAAGTAAAACTCTTCGCAGATGACATGATTTTCTGTTTAAAGAATCACACGGACTCCACTTCCAAATTACTGAAGCTGATTCAAAACTTTGGCAAGAAGCAGGGTATAAAATTAACCCTCAATAATCAATGCCTTATCTGTATGACAACAATGAGTAAAGCATGGGTGAAATCAGGAAGGCAACTCCATTCATAATAGCCACACAAAAAATAAAATATGTAGAAATTTACTTAATCAAAGAAGTGAAGGACCTTTGTGATGAAAACTTTAAAAACCTGAAAAAGGAAATCAAAACAGAACTTAGGAAGTGGAAAAACCTCCCATGCTCCTGGATTGGAAAGATCAACATCTTGAAAATGGCAATATCTGCCAAGGCTACCTACAAATTCAATGAGATACCTATCTATATTCCAACCTCATTCTTCAACGAAATAGAAAAGGCAATCCAAAAATTCATATGGAGCAATAAAAGACCCTAAATAGCTGAAACGATCCTCAACAGAAAGATCACTGCAGGACGAATATCAGTACCAAATTTCAAACACTAGTACAATGCCATAGTAATCAAAACATCTTGGTACTGACACAAGAACAGACCTCAGGACCAATGGAATAGAATTGAAAACTCAGAAATGAACTCACAGACCTATAGCCACTTAATCTTCGATAAGGGAGCTAAAAAAACTATAATGGAAGAAAGACAGCCTCTTCAGTAAATGGTGCTGACAAAATTGGTTAATCACTTGTAGAAAACTAAAGCTAGATCCTTATATATCACCTGCAGCAGAATCAACTACAAATGGGTCAAAGACCTCCGGGTCAAAGCAGAAACTCTGAAAACATTACAGGACCGAATAAGAGCAACCCTAGGTCTCCTTGGCACAGGCCGAAATTTTCTTAATAGATACCCAGAAACACAAGAAATCAAAGAAAGGTTGGACAAATGGGATTGAATGAAATTGCAGAACTTCTGCATGGCAAAGGACATAGCTAGCAAGGTCAATAGAAACCGCAAGGATTGGGAGAAGTACTTCACTAGCCATACAACAGACAAGGGTCTTATATCTAAAATATACCTGGAACTCAAAAAATTGAATCCCCCTACAACAAATATTCAAAAAAACAACTGCCCAATAAATGAGCAAAAGTCTTTTTTTTTTCTTTTTTAAAGTTGTTTTTATTGTGAAAATACTGTACAGAGGGGTTAGAGTTACATGAACAAGGTAATGAATTCATTTCTTTTCTTGAGGGGTTATTATTTTCTTTGTTTTTTTTTTTTTATTGTGAGAACACCGTACAGAGGAGCTACAATTACACAGGCAAGATAATGGTACATTTATTATCAAGCATTGTTGCCTCCTCTTTGTTTCCCCTTCCCATCCATTCCCATAGTCCCCCTACCTCCCCCAATCTAATCTTTACCCACCCCCCCCGCCAAAGTTGTAAAGTTCGTTTTTCGACATCACCACTAATGTCTCTCCCCCACAGTATAACACCTGCTTTCACAGTATTTGGTGTTGTTATAATTTGTGGAGGGGAAGGACAAAAACAAATCGAGCTAAAGCCTTAAAGAGAAACTTCTCTGAGGAGGAAGAAGGATTGCCAATAGACACATGAATAAATACTCAAACTCCCGAGCCATAAAGAAATGCAAACCAAAACAACATTTAGATACCATCTCACCCAGTTAGAATGGGTATAATCAAGAACTCTAATAACAACAGATGCTGCATGGGATTTGGAGAGAAGGGAACTTTACTGTATTGTTGGTGGGAGTGTAAACTTGTTCAACCACTTTGGAAAGTAGCATGGAGCTTCCTCAAAAGACTCCACATAGAGCTCCCCTCTGACCCAGTAATCCCACTTTTGGAGATTTACCCAAAAGTTCACAAACAAAGCTATAAGCACAACCATGTTTATTGCAGATTTATTTACCAAAGGTAATATAGGGAACCACCCAGATGCCCCTCAGTAGATGAATGGATCAAGAAAATGTGGTATATATACAAAATGGAATTCTATGCCTCCATGAGAAAGAATGACATTGCCCCATTTGTTAGGAAGTGGAAAGACTTGGGAAAAATTAAATTAAGTGAAGTAAGCCAGGCCCAAAGAAATGTAACTCCCATGGTTTCCCTTATTTTCAGTAACTAATTTATGTCTGAGACCAGCAGAAATGGTCAGTTAAGTTGATGTTGGGCGAAATGAACCCAAGATAAGGATTCAATTTTTTTTCTTTCTTTCAATTGTTCCTAACATACCTATAAGATGATTTCTTTGTTGCTTTGTATGTCCACCCCCCCTCGGTATATCCCTGCTTTCACTGTATTTGATGTTGGTATAATTTGTGGAGGTGAGGGAAAAAAGAGATTGTCTAAATATGGATACAGGTGGACTCATTGCAACAATGAGATGTACCAGATTTTATTTCAAAAAATAAAATGTACAACTTTGGCTGGGGGGATTGGGGGGAGATGGGAAGTGTTGGAAAGGGTAAACAAAGGAGTAGGCAACAATGCTTGATAAGAAATGTACTTATTACCTTGCCCATGTAATTGTAACCCCTATGTAAGGTACTTTCACAATTATAAAAAAAAAGAGGCAAAAAAATTACCTGTATGGTTTCCTATGAAAAGAAAGCAGAATACAATCTGTTCCTCAAGGAAATTGACGCATAACTGGCAGTAGTCACTTTCATAAATGATGTAAGAAGACTGAAGAACAAATTTCAACACAAACTTCCTGATATAAAATTTACTTTGTCCCCTGTAAACAACCTTTCAATTCTATCTATGTCTTGTTCTCAAAATGATTCGTATTTTATTCTTATATTTTTAAATTAACTTTAAGTAGTTGAATGGGAATTTTAGTTTGACAAAGCAGTTTATGAATAATGTTTAGTGAGGTTTTTTTTTTCTTTTTTCTCTCCTGAGGTTTGAACTCTGGGTCTGGTTTTCTTTATAAGGAAAAGAATCTAAAGGACATTGCCAAGGCCCTGAGTTCAAGCCCCAGGACTAGCCAAAAATAAAAAAAAAAGATGCATTGTATTAAGCCAGGCACTACAAGCTCACGCTTGTTTTCCTAGATACTCAGGAGGCTGAGGATTGAGCTTTGAAGCCTTGAGATTCTTTTCCTTATAAAGAAAACGTAATCTGTTTTATCCATTTTTCACATGCAAAATTAGTATTTCCCAAGTACGTAAGTCCATGTAAATTTTTTTCATGTTGTTTTGCATGCATGTGTATAATTGTAGTACATCCTCAATGGGCATTTCAATAATTTATTATATTCTATTGTAAAAGGTTTTGCAATATCTATTCTTGTACATGTGTCTCATTTGACATAAGTTGAAATATATTTTGTATATAAAATTATGATTGAAAATGCTGGATCATAGAGGCAACTCTATGTATAATATCTTAAAGATTGCCAGTATGTTTAACAATTGACTATATTACTTTAAGTGTCAAGCACCAATGTATAAGGATTCCAATTTCTACATAGTGGTTGTGCAGGGCGATCACATGGTAAGTATTAGCCTGATGTTCATCTCCCCCTGTATCAACTAACCTCATTGTATTTTATGACTAAAACAGCAGCACTTAGTGTACAAATTCTAGGAAAATTTCCCAGAATTATTGTGTACACTCATAATATTCACTTTATCTTTGTTAGAAAATAGGCAACTGTAATATGAAAACTCAAAGTTCATAATCAATGCATACCTCCCTGGTGAAAGGAACTGCTAAAGTATAACATTTTTGATTTCTAGCTCAAAATAATAAAAATCATATTCTATCCCTTCACTCAACACTGCACTGCCTTGGGACCCTATCTCTGTTTAACACTTACTGAAAGAATGACCTCCCCAATTCCTGATGGAAACAGACTGCAGGTCTTATGGACCAATCATTTCCACATTGTAGCTCACCTAAGTTGTTTACCATAGAAGTATTTTGATTGCTTTTTATACCAACATTTTGAGAGAAAGATACTACTTTAAAATGCTATTAAAGCAAGACTGATATAAAAATCACCTTTGACCCTAGATAAATATTTTACCTTTCCTATACCCAAAAATGCACTCTGACCTATTATTATTGTTAGGAATGAGAGGTTAAAAATCATAGACACCAAGACCTAAGTAAGAATTAATGACTCTCCAACTTGTGAATACTATTGGTTTAAAAAGACATGAAGGGCTGGGAAGGTGGCTTAGCGGTAGACCGCTTGCCTTGCATGCATGATGCCTTGGGTTCGATTCCTCAGCACCACACAAGCAAAAAGAAAAAAGCTGGAAGTGACTCTGTGGCTCAAGTTGTAGAGCACTAGACTTTAGCTGAAGAGCTGAGGGACAGCGCCCAGAGTTCAGGCCCCACTACCGAACAACCCCCCCCCCCCCAAAAGAGACATCAATACTACCAAATTTTTTCAAAATTTCTTATGATACTGAAAATTCAATTATAAACTATTAACACTTGAATATAACTCATTTCATGGGAGTAGAACACAAAACACAAGATTAGTCCTAATCATTTTAAAAGACCTTTATTTATACTACAAATTCATTGTTACACCTACAAAGATTCTAAAAATAACTGAAGCATAGTGACACAAAAAATAATTTAACTGCATCATCTACATTCAAAGGACTGAGCTAATAGAAAACAAAATTATACTAATAATTAGGTTCCCCTATTCACTTATATTCCTTTATTCTATTTCTTTTAGTTTCATAAAAACTGGCTTTTCATAAAATGATGCATAAAAAGCCTATATACCCACTTACATTTTCAGATCTTAACAATATTTATTTCAGAAATATCTATAGCTGTATAGTCAACGAACTAGAATAATACTAAAATATTTAAATGGTTTTCAGAAATTGCAAGACTCGCTCTGGGATGTTATTTATATTGGAAAAGATATTCAAAAAGCCTTATTTGTTAAAGTTGTGTTAGTTACTCCCACAAAAGTACTATTAATGAAGAAACATTTGTATGTACAAAACAACTTGAAATGCATCCACAATCTGGAGGTGACACATGTTTTTTGTTTGTTTTTTTTGAAATATATATCTAACAAGCATAGCCACAATACTGATTTTCAGGCAATATGATGGGATATTCAAACTTTAAAAATACGGAGTTAATTATCATAGTGTGAAAGAAAGTATTTTTCAACAGAAATCTGGAAAGAGTTGATCCACCTTTAGATTCACAGAAATAACCAGAGAGTAATACCTATTTGGTCAAGTCGGTCAAAAATCACTTCATGAGTATTTCTTATAAATATAACTAATTTAAGAGTCAAATACATATTTTGTACTGACAGTTGTGAAGTGTGGTTCCACTGAAATGACAGGACCGAACACTGATAAATAAAAAACTTTGCAACACAGCTCTTTTCAGCCTCACCCTGTTCATATTGGCAAGCAACATTGAAACAGCACACACACACACACACACGCACACACACACACAAACACACATGTGTGCACATGTACACAAACATATACACGCATGCTAAATTCAGGGTTTATTGTACAAAAAAGTTCAAATAAAATATTAGTGATTAGGACAAATGATAATTTGCCTTATTACAAAATAATACATAATCCAGTCAACATCGTTGTTACATTTTACCTGCCCCTCCACATGTGACCACTTAATTTATTTTAGGTAATTAATTAACTAATTCATTCCTTCATTAGTTAAATACTAATACTAGAGCTTGAACTCAAGGCTTAGCTCTGTCCCAGAATTTGATATTTTTTTGTTTTAGTTCTCTCAAGGCTAGCATTTTACTGCTTGTAATACAGCTCCATTTCTAGCTTTTGCTTGTTACTTTCAAACCAGAATCTAATGGACTTTTTTTCTTGGTCTGGTTTCAAACCACAATCATCAGATTTCGTCTTTCTGATTAGCTAGGACTAAAGACATGAGCCACCAGTGTGGCTCCTACTTTTTCCTATACTTATCTATTGCACATACTTAAATAGCAATTTAATATTGAGAGTATAGAAGCAAGATGTATAGTGATTATATTGTTCTGTCAGAAATTCAAATTAGTAATATAAATTTCTTCTTAAGACCATCCACAAAAAATACTTGAGGAGAAATCTGATGATGATGATGATGTGTGTGTGTGTGCTGTTGCAATATGTTTCACAAATAAGCACTGTGCAGGGGTGTCCAGACATTCACAGTAATTGCGTGAATATCTGCCTTGAGCTACTAACTCATGGACAATGTCTGAGTGTCCACTCTAGGCTTCCCGATGAAGAGAGGAATACTCATCCTCATCCCTAGTATTCAGATGAGTGGCCTTTTTGGAAAGTAGTCTCTGCACTGTAATACGCTGCAAGAAAAGCACTCTACCATTGAGCCACCTTCCCAGCCCAAGGATTAAGATTCTTGTCTGTAACTTGGTCAAAGCTGTGTCTCTTTATGTAGGCTACTAAAAATGTATTTACTAATTTCAAGTAAATATATAACTTCTATTTCCATCTCTTTTACCAAATAAAAAATAAAATTGTTTGCTTTGTAAATTGATCAGAAGCATGGATTTTGTGTCTACCTAGGTCATTGCATATCTGTATCCCTCTTCCTCTCTCTCTTTCATGTTTCTCATAGACAATATGGTTGCTCTATAATTATCCTAATTTATTTTGCTTTTATATTTTTGGTTGCAGCATTTCACTTTCTGCTCTGCCATTTCCCAAATCAGCACCACATAAACAGAACCACAGAAATGGTTCTGTGGCTCAAGTGGTAGAGCATTTGCCTTGATTTGAAGAGCTCAAGGACGGTGCCCCAGCCCAGGGTTCAGGCCCCATAACTAATTTTTAAAAAACAATAGAATGGAAGACAGACAGCCTCTTCAGTAAATGGTGCTGGCAAAACTGGTTAACTACATGTAGAAAACTAAAGCTAGATCCTTATATATCACCCTGCACCAGAATCAACTCCAAATGGATCAAAGACCTTGAACTCAAAGCAGACACTCTGAAAACACTACAGGATGGAATAGGAGAAACCCTGGGTCTCCTTGGCACAGGCCGAAATTTTCTGAATAAAGACCCGGAAACACAACAAATCAAAGAAAGGCTGGACAAATGGGATTGTATAAGGTTGCAGAGCTTCTGCAGGGCAAATGACATAGCTAGCAAGATCAATAGAAAGCCCACGGACTGGGAGAAGATCTTTACTAGCCATACAACGGACAAGGGTCTCATATCTAAAATATACTTGGAACTCAAAAAATTAAACCACCCAACAACAAATCCTCAAAGAAACAACTGCCCAATAAGTAAGTGGGCGAAAGACTTAAAGAGAAGCTTCTCTGAAGAAGAAAGAAGGATGGCCAATAGACACATGAAGAAATGTTCAACATCCCTAGCCATAAAAGAAATGCAAATCAAAACAACATTGAGATATCACCTCACTCCAGTTAGAACAGCAAAAATCAAGAACTCTAACAACAACAGATGCTGGAGGGGATGTGGACAGAAAGGAACCTTACTTCATTGTTGGTGGGAATGTAAACTTGTTCAACCACTTTGGAAAGCAGTATGGAGGTTCCTCAAAAGACTCCACATAGAGCTCCCCAATGACCCAGCAATCCCACTTTTGGGCATTTACCCAAATGATCACAAACAAGGCCACACTAAAGCTACCAGCACAACTATGTTTATTGCAGCATTATTTACCATAGCTAAGACATGGAACCAACCCAGATGCCCCTCAGTAGATGAATGGATCAAGAAGATGTGGTATATATACACAATGGAATTCTATGCCTCCATCAGAAAGAATGACATTTCCCCATTTGTTAGGAAATGGAAAGGCTTGGAAAAAATTATATTAAGTGAAGTAAGCCAGGCCCAAAGAAACATAGGTCCCATTGTTTCCCTTATTTGCAATATCTAGTATAGGTATGAGTCAAGCGGAAAAAGTCAAATAATGTGATGTTATGAAAACGAAACCTCAAATATGTATTTTAATGTTTTTGTTTCTTTCATGCATGTGTTTCTAACGCATTTATAATATTATCTCTTTGTTGCTTTGTATGTCCCTCCCCCACAGTGTAACCCCCGCTTTCACTATATTTGATGTCAGTATAACATGTGGAGGAGATGGGGACAAACAAGTCGTTTAAGGATTCAGGTGGACCTGTTGCAACAATGAGAAGTACAAAATGTCATGTCAAAACCAGCTTTACAATGTCGGGGGGGGGGGGGAGGGGGGGGTATGATTGGGTGGGAGGGAGGGGGGAGGCTGGGAAGGGAGGTGAAGGGTAAACAAAGGAGGAGGCTGCAATGCTTGGTAAGAAATGTATGCATTATCCTGCCCATGTAATTGTAACCCCTCTGTACAGTATGTTCTCAAATAAAATAAAATTAAATTAAAAAAAAAAAAAAAAAAAAAAAAAAAAAGAATCTAAATCCTTGATAATTTTAAGAACAGGTCTGAATGAAATCAGTTGAATCACACTTTTCCTGCACAATGAAAGAAAAGGTCCAGGCTAGGAAAGCAGCTAGAGAAGGCAGGCAGATTGTATCTGTGACAAAACTTTGTGGAAAATGGTATCGAGGATTACTTATTGGTGATCCACTTGCACTGGAAACATGCTGCTGAACAATTGCTTGCTGATTCTGAATTGTTGCTTTGATCATTATATTCTCCAAAAATAGAAAATGAAATTTAATTGATATCAAAGGACTACTAATACATTTTGACTTTTCAGTAAGCATCTTCAATGATCAAAATCACCTGAAGACAGTAGATAGGCCTACATTTTTAGATGAAAACAAGTGTCTTTAAAAAAAAACAAGCAATTTAAGTAGTCATGCAAAGGACTTCTATTTTACTACTGCAATATACATATTTTTTCTAATGTTGTGTACCAATAAATAATGGAACTATTAGAAAGCTCTAAAAGCTCATATATTGAATAGTTAGTTCTCTTACACTATAACATGGTATTTCCCAAATCATTTATGTAGAAGGCATTGTTTCCTATTTTCTCATTCCTAGAATAAGCTGCACATGAAGACACCACTGGTCCTCATTTTCAGTCAGTGCATTTGAATACGGAGAAAAATGTTTCCTCTGCTCTCTATCAATTCACAACTCTCCAGTTGGAATAATTTAAAATAGTAAAAGTGGAAAAAGATAAAATAAATCATGGTGAAAAAACATGCAGAAAATTCACCGGATTTTTCTGAATATTTCAACCAATGTGAACTATTGGGGAAATACAGGGACACCTCATTCCCACTGGTACTCAAAGTCTCTGGTTAGGCAATTCTGATGAAGACCAGGAACAAGATGAAAACGTGAGGAATGGTATCAATTGCAAGAAAATAATGGAGAAGAATCCATGCAAATTTCTTCTTTGGGATACCGAAATTAATCATCTTACTACACTGCCAAGACTACTTTCCAAAAAGGTCACTCATATATATACTAGGGATGAGGTAAGTATACCCCTCTTCATCGGGAAGCCTAGAGTGGACCTTTAGACATTGTCCATGAGTTAGTAGCTCAAGGCAGATATTCATGCAATAACTCTGAATGGCTTGGCAACCCTGCACAGTGCTTATATGTGGAATAATACCAGAAGGATTTCTTTCTTACTTCATCATGATGCAGATACCAATCCCCAAACTAAAGGCCTCTTGACCCCCTTGCATCTTGATGGTGGAATAGAAATAGCATAGATATGCTGTATCTCCTTCTGTTGAACCATTATATCAAACCGGATCTGAAGAACAACTTGGAAGAAACTGCATTTGATATTGCCAAAAGGATAAGTATGTATCACTACCTCTTTGAAGTTGTGGAAAGCTGTACAAATTATTCTCCTACGTAGTAATGGTTTGGTTAAGTTTCTTAAATTTCAAAAGTGCCAGTCCATCCTTTGTGTCCCTACAAAATATTTTCATAATACAAAGCAACAGTAATATTTTAATTTAAAAATTCATGGATTCCATGGTATTCTTCTACGTGAATTGCCTGACTTTGATGTCAAAATGTATTCAAGAGTTGTTTGTATGCATCTATAATGATTTCTGCAGAGTTTGTGATTTTTTTTTAATTTTAACTTATCTGTTGAAATGAATAGTATAGAAACTAAAGATATTCGTGGTGCTTGTCTGAAAAAAAGTATCTATGTTTGTATAAAGTCCATAATCTATTTCATTGTTTTCTAAATATAATACTTTGAAGTCTACATTGTTTTATAATATATAGGTTCATTAATAAATGTGTCCTTTCAGATTACATTCCATATAGAAAAACTTTAAGATTCCTTTTTTCTTAGGTCCTTATATTATTTTATTTCTTTGGGATAAAATGACAATGTTATCAAATTTCAAGTTTTGTAAAAGTTATGCTATGTAAGGGTCTTTTTAAGGTGAAGATTTAATACACTGATGTCAAACTAATCTTTAAGGTGAAGATTTAATACACTGATGTCAAACTAATCTTTAATTCTATGAATTATATGTATTGTTACACTTGTATTTTTGCAATCAAATTTTTAAGGTGAAGATTTAATACACTGATGTCAAACTAATCTTTAATTCTATGAATTATATGTATTGTTACACTTGTATTTTTGCAATCAAATTTTTAATAACTGTTTTTCATTTCTTGCATGAGAAGAATGAAAAATATGGAATACTTCACAAATTTTCATACCATCCTTGTGCAAGTGCCATGTTAATCTCTGTATTGTTGTAATTTGTGTAGACCTGTTGCTGAAGCATGTAGTATCCTCTAAATTTAAGTAGTTAATGATGCAATCTTTATACAAGCTTATATCCTTGGTTGCCTATTTCTAACAAGGAACACTTATTGTTCTTAAAAACGCTTTTGATCTTATTTCTCTAAATTTCGGTGTATAGTGGAAAAAAACTGATATTGTTTGGTCGATTGCTCACATTTGCAATTTTTGGTCAATGACTATTTTGTAGTTTTCATTTTAAATTTGATCATATTTTGAAGCCTTTATAGCTAAGTCCAAAGGTGATGGATTTTCAAGTACTTATTTATCAACTGAACTAGCTTTGTGGAGCTAATGGATTCAAAGTAAGTCTTGCTTAAGAGCTACTTCTAAACTTCTGCAGCTTAAAATTTCCTAAATGAGGTCTCAGTGGCACAAATGTCTTCCTGGCCTTTTACCCTTCTTCCATGTAGGAACAGACCAACCAGAATATCTTACACAGACAGCATAGATTGTCTTACTGGAACAAAACTAATCTTAATTACATGGGTTCATAGAGAGATGAACACTTCAGACAGAATTGCTCAGAATAGAAGGTATTTTATCAAAATATAATTGTTTATTATACCTATCATTTCAAAAGTAGCTAAAGCCAAAAAGGTGAAAAATTGTTCGTATGCATGTTTACCTAATATCCTGGCCTTTCTACCATCCAAGCAGGCAGGAACTTACACTACTGACTTTCTATCACCAAATATTTCCATTGCTCCTGGAGAAATCTTTATGTTTCTCCTCGATATTAGGTCTTAAATTGGTAATGTTTTAATCAAAGTGTTTCCTCTTGCCTCCAGGCTGTAAATTTACAAATGGTAAAGCTTTAGGTCTAATTCTACCAAAAAGTTAGGTAGAGATAATGGAATAATACTTTAAAACAGAGTTGCCTGTGATACCCTAACCAAAACAGAACAATGCATATCAATTTCTTATATTATATATACTTATATATTTTATATTTATATGTGCTGATCTTAAATTTCACACAGTGAATCTTACTAGAATTAATCGTTAACTTGTCAAGTAAATTGAAATTTATTCCCATAAATATATTGGAACATAAATAATTAGGTTTAGAATATATATTAGAATATAAAAAGTATCAATGCAATGTCTTTGGTATAAACTTGTGATACCTTCTAAGTGTTCTTGGTCTTCTGAATTCACATATTAAAAAAAAAAAAAGCAGTATTGTCTTCCTCTAATCTAGAAGAGATTTTACACTGCTGCTGTGTTTATTGTGCTAACTCGCTGGTCCCAAAGTGATTTTCTCCACATTTCTGAAGCGTTCTTACTGATAATATCCAAATTTTGCTTATATGATGCCTAAAAGCTATTATTCTTCTGCAGTACCCACAGGTCCGAGGATACCATGTCCAAGTTATCTGCATCATCAGATCACAAGGGCAAAACTTCTCACCATGGCCCATGCAACATGCTAACAGAAAGTAATTGAAGACCCATCTCAATTTCTCATTCCCTATAATATTTCAGGGCCCCAACTCCTTGCAGGAATTAGCAGTAAGCAATTGAGAAATGTAAGGCAACTTAAAATGAAATATGAGATCACAAAATATGAGAGAAAGTACTGTAGTTCCAACTTTCAATTTACAGATGACTAGCCCATATGAGTAAACAAAACCACAAATGTCACAAGATTATTTTTAATATCCCTCTCCTAATGATGAACGAAAGATTTCAGTCCAGCATAAGCAGGACAAAAATAATTCCTGGAATGACTGATCCATAATTGTTCTACCAGGGCTAGGAAAACGTGACAGTAGTCAAATGTAATTTAGAAAAACATTAATTGAGAAGACCCTTAGTGCTTCAAAACACTGGTACTTCAGTAAAACTTGGTTCTGTAGTATAAAAATGTTGTCATTCTCAAACCAATGATAACCTACATTTAATCTCCTGAAAGTATATTCCTTTTCAAATAAACTTTTAAAAATCATATTCACCAAAATAACACTTGTCAAGTAGATGGTAGTGACATTAAAAGTTTTTCAAGTGTAGGAATCAAGTTACAATATAGTTGATTTATTTACCCAGCACTAATGTCACATAAGTTCAACCATTCATTAAAGTGTAGAAATAGTATCTTCCACCATTTGCATTGTTCAGTAGGTGCCTTCCAGAAATGTGTTAAATAGATCAGCCTCCAATAATTTAAACCCAAATATTAGCTAATAAAGTAAATTTCATCACATAAGAAGGTACATTTTAAAAAGTCACTAATAATTGCCTTATCATGTGTTGCCTTATCATATATTTTCCTTATCTGTCTAACATAGTAAGAAATACGAGTTTAAGTCTTGATTATGGGTACTGATCAGAGATATGACAAACATAAAATCTGTCTTCTATTTCTATCATATTCCCCTAGAGTAGTAAATTTTAGTTTTCTTCTTTTTCCAAAACTTATAGGTAATAGAAAATATCATCCCATGTAAAATAAAATAATCACACACCATTGTACAAAGCCATTTATAAAAACTGGTAGTTAGCTATAAATTCTAAGCGATTTTTAAGCTTTCTTGTTGACTAAAGATTGATCTTCCAAAAAGATGAGAATAAAATCATGTCTAGGTGCTTCGTGTCTCCAGTCTTGTAAATTGTGATTGCAGATGAATGAATTATGGAAATACAAGCCGACATCAGTTCAAGTATATGCAGGATTGAAACTCCTTGGAATGTATATAAAACTTTCAATGTATTAACAGAGAGTTTAACAAAATGACTATCAGGAAGTTGAAACCAGAAAGGAATAATAATAAAGACATAGAATGAATGAAAAATGGAACAAGGGGCAAGTACAGCTAGAATACTCAATGTACACACGTAATAAAGGAAGTGGTAAATCTGAAATAAATCTAGGAGAAAGGGTTGGTTGAGATTGATAGAAGGAGTGACTATGATCCAGGAACATTGGACAATTAGATGGACATAATTAATTGTAACACACTTGCACAACCTTTTGAAATTCATCTAAAAACAAAACTACAATCAAAAACACACAAAAATCACAACCAAACAGCAATCTCTAGAGAGTATGTATATGACTTCACAAAATTTTAAGCAGCTAATGAAGGGTAGTCTTGCGAAAAGGAAACAAAGCTGTTCAAAGAGGGCAGTTTGGGGTAGGGGGGAATTTTGAACAGATTTAAATTGATCGTCTAAGGTTATAAGTCACCTACATCTACTGCAAATACTTTCTTCTGTGAGTATTCTTTTTTTTTTTTATTTTGGTTCTGGTCGTGGGGCCTGAACTCTGGGCCTGGGAGCTGTCACTTACCTCTTCAGCTCAAGGCTAGTGTTCTACCACTTGAGCCACAGCTACACTTCCGGCTTTTTTCTTTTTGCTTATGTGTTGCTGAGGAATCGAACCCAGGGCCTCAAGCATGCAAGGCAAGCCCTATACCACTGAGCCACTTTCCCAGCCCCCATTCTGTGAGTATTCTTTTTCTGAACTGGTTACTCCATTTCTGAGCCACACTTTATAGCTTGTCAAGACAGAATAGAAGAAAAAAGATCAAGAACCCATTACACCACTGGAGAGAAAACAGTCCTCTATGGTTTTTCTCATCTCTCTTCACTACTCTTTTCTCGTACTTTTAATAAAGTCAAGTGATTTTGAATTATATCTTTCCTTCTTTTTCAGAGAATTAGTTTGGTAATTAAACGTCAATTCACAAACTTTGATGCCTTTTTTTTTTTTTAAGAATTTGAATTTAAATTCCACTACAACCTTGTTTCACACAGTGAGAGGATATTTCCTGGGTAAGGACAATTCTCAAGGGAACCTACAGGATTTACAGCAAGGTTTGTGAGGCTTTTTATTTAGTGTGAAAATGAGCCATATTTACCCATATTGCTCCCTCTCAGCTAAGTCTCCATGTATTTCTTTGCATGAAAGCCTATTTTCCCGGACAATTTTAAATTTTTTTAATAGGCTAAGTTGTTAAAAAGTTTGAACAATTAAAATTTACCTGCCATAAATTTTAAAACTCTTTTGAAATTCCTTTATCAGTATCGTGAATTCACCAATCTTAATCCCACCTTTACCATCAAAAACAGTTAACATGTTGTTTTCATGATATAGTGTCCATGAAACTATTATTTTCCAGTGGCTTTGTTATGCGTATATATGACCAAATAAGCTGATGCTGAGCAAAATGAACTCCAAGATATGGAAACAGAGATATCTATTTGCGGTAGTTGTTTTTGATGTACTATGTGATTTCTATTTTCTTTGAGATTTTCCCCTATGGTTTATCCTCTGCTATGTTTGATTTTGGTACCCTGTGTATTGTGTATATATTTACCTTAGTTAGGGAAGGGAACAGGAACAAAAAAATGGCAAGACAAAGGACAAAGAGCAAACCAATGCAATAGCAATTCTCACAAGACAATAAATTGAAAATGTACATTACAATTTGTGAGGGGTATTGGGGTGAAGGAAAAACTGTGAGAAAAATGAGAGAGGGGATAACAAGTTTGAAAAGTTATGCATTCAATTCCTTACAATGGCTGTAACCCCAGTGTACATCACTTTCACATTAAAATTAAATTTAAAAAATGAGCTGATGAAATGAAATTTCACTGTTTTATTATAGTAAATATTATTCTTTATGTAGTAACATTTTAAAATCAGTATTATTTGACATTTAATTTGACCCTCTTTATCATAGGGTCATCAACTTGAATGATATCCAACTAGACAATTTTTTCACAATATAATTGCCAATATTTTGAAAATAGAATACATTTAGTACTTTCTTATACTAAAACAGAAAACAGTTTAATTCTATGGAAACCCATAACTTTTAAAAGTAAATAAGTTTTTAAGAGAACAGAATGTATGTGTTCTTCAAAATTCCTATGACTAGTAACTACTCATTTTCAAATTCTGAACATTCTATACCTGAGAGATTCAAAATATACCTGTTTGCATATTATGTAATTCTGCAATAGATGCATTTTCCAATGGGGTGTTACAGACTGAGAAGTGAACAGAAAAGGAGCCACATTCTGATATGGGATAAAACTATGAAGCATGTTATAATTAATTCTTCAAGAGTAAGCAGATGTTTATCAGATTAAGCTATTATTTCTATGACCATCAATCACAAGATTTATGCCATAAAGTCATTCTAGCCCACCAGTTTCCAACTTGTAGGGTGCACCTCAAAATTCCTATAATTCACATCAAGAATAGCTTATCTCCATTGTGAAAATACACTGCACCTCTGCTAATGTGATGTCCTCCGTGTTCTAGACAGAACACCACTATAAACTGTGTTGCATCATTTTTCCTCCACTGGTATTCTTGCAAATATTATTTATATTTATACTTTTTAAACTATCATAGATAATCAGGATGCTATGATTGGAACATTATAATTCAAATCCTGTGAAGACTCAGGGTCTATGTTGAAGGGGCAGAATGATGCAGGCTCTGGCCTCAAGATTATCTGAGGACTGAGTATTAGGAAAGCTCTTGGCATGCCGGGCTAAAGAGGGAAAATGTTCTTTCTTCCTATCTCAAAACACATGTCACAGACTCCTGGGAGCTGAGGAGACTCCTGGGAGCTAGCTCTTCTGCTAGCTTAAGCATAGATGAACAGCTGGTCAAACATTTTCTTGAGATTGGAGAAGTGGTTTGAGCTTGCTCTGAAATAGTTTAGATAATAATATACCAAGATAGGTCTGGGAAGGTGGTTCAGTGGTAGAGCACTTGCCTTGCATGCATGAGGCCCTGAGTTCGATTCCTCAGGACCACATAAGCAAAAAGAAAAAAGCCAGAAGTGGTGCTGTGGCCTAAGTGGTAGAGCACTAGCCATGAGCTGAAGAGCTGAGGGACAGCGCCCAGGCCAAGAGTTCAGGCCCCACGACCGGACCCCTTCCAAAAAAAATATACAAAGACATTGTCTCATAGGTCAAGTAAAAATGTATCTGTTGAAATTTTTGTGTGAATGTTTTCTGAACAAATCTTGGCCAAGATCGTGCTTGCTTGTCTTTAAATACCACTAACATTAAAGCACAGCATGCAGTAGCAATTGCTGTTTGCACTCTGCATCCCCTGTGTCCTGGTGATTTCGTTACCCTTACCCAGGGATGCCAATGCACTAGACATAACAATTGGCTCCCAATCAGGGACCCTGAATTGTTGAATTCAGGAAGGGATATTCAGGTAAATACTTTTAATTACAGGGTGATGGGACAAGTTAAATCTACTCTGTACTTACATATGCTTAAACATTTACTTGCTGCTTATGATGTAAATATTTCTTCTTCTGACATAGAAATGTGTATTAATGTAGTTAGGAAATGGAATCCTTGGTTCCCCGATGAAGGAACATTAGATGTTGACAGTTGGAAACGTGTAAAGAATAATGTAGAATGAGCTGTTCAATTTTTACATCACTCCCTCACAAAACAGAGGGCTCAGACAGTGAGTTTGATGATAAAATGCCTATTTTTTCGTATCCTGTAATTTGACCACCCCCTATGAACGGTATAACTCAACCAGCCAGATATGAAGGTGTTGCTGTTGATGATATTGGTAAACTTATGAAGGCAGTGACGTTGTATGGTCCTCAATCTCATTATTTTAAGGAATTGTTTAATGGGCTTGCTCGACATTACAATAATTTTGCTCCCGAGGATTGGAAGATACTTTGTAGAGCTTTGCTTAAGAAACCTAAATACCTACAATGGCAAGTGTGGTTTACTGAGTTATGTACAAAAAGGGCTAGACAAAATGCACAGAGCAGTAATCCACACCTGCAGATCATAACCTTTCCCATGTTAAGTGGAACAGAAAAATATGCAGATGCTTATATAAAACTCTCCTGAAGAGAGGTATTGAGGCATGGGAAAGATTCGACTGGTAGGAGAGCATTATGGCTCTTGAACTAAAGTAATTCAAAAACCTAATAAACCCTGTGTTGAATTTTTATCACCATTGAAATTTACCTTGGAACGTACTGTTGTGGGAGAGGCTGCATGGCAACAACTGCTGCGCATGTTGGCTTATGAGAATGCTAATGAGGACTGTAGAGGAGCCCTATTGCCTATTAATGAATCTGGGGATGTGAATACATATTTAAGGGCCTGCAAAGACATTACATCTGAATCCAGGAAGGTGAATACAGGTGTTTGCTGAAACTATGGCCACTACCTGGCATGCTTTGCAAACAAAACCCTATAATCTATAGTGTTTGGATGTGATCAAATGGGACATATAAAGAAAAATTTTAAAAAGGCTACTGATGTTAACAAGAGAGGACCAGGAATTTGCCCTAAATGTAAAAAAGGGAAGCACTTGGCAAGGGAGTGTAGATCAAAAATATAAAACAAAGGAATTCCTATAAAGGATGCTTACCCTATTCAGGTAAACTCTCCATCGGGCCAGCCCCAGGGCCCAGGATTAATAACCTAGGGCTGCCAACCATCTTTTCCCTCATCCGTGCCACAGCCCACAGCGCTGCAGTGGACATACCAGCCTTAAAAGATTTTATTTTGAAAGGTGATGATAAGCCACAAAAAACTCTTACCAGAATTTATGGGCCTTTACCTGAAGGAACATTTGGCCTATTGACCGGTAGATCCAGTCTTAATGCAAAAGGAGTTTTAGTATATTTATGAATTATTGATGCTGACTATATTGGGAAATAAAAATTTTAATGTCAGCTGCTGCAGATATTTCCTTTAAAAAGGGAGAACGAATTGCTCACATTTTGTTATTACCATATATATCTATTGGAAAGTCATTTTCACCCCGCATTGTGGGATTTGGAAGTACTAACCAACAAAATGTTCTTTGGACTACTCATATTACTAAAATGCAACCTAAGATTAAAATTAATATCCAAGAAAAGATATTGACAGGACTAATAGATACTGGCTCAGATATTACAATTATTAACACTCATGAATGGCCTAATCATTTATTATATTAAATAATCTCTGTAATATTAAAGGAGTTAGCAATACTCCTGTAAATTTTAAAGTACAATCAGTGTTGTATGTTACTATAACCTAAGAAGACGGACAGACAGCTCTCCTTAAACATTATATTATGGAAGTTCCAGTTATCATAATTGGTAGAAATGTACTGGAACAATGGGGAGCTCATATTTAATTTTAACATTTTTAGATGGAGCCCATAAAGATATTATGGAAATATGAGGAACCTCTTTGGATTGAACAATGGCCTTTATCTAAAGAAAAATTAGAAGCAGCTCATTCATTAGTTGAAGAACAGTTAACCAAAGGACATATTGAGCCGTCTATGTCACCATGGAATTCTCCCATATTTGTTATTAAAAAAAAGTCAGGGAAATGGAGATTGCGGACTGATTTACGAGGAGTTAAGGCATCCATGTACCCTGTGGGGGCTTTACAACCTGGTATACCGTGGCCTGCCATGCTTCCTAAAAATTGGCCAATAATACTAATAGATTTACAAGATTTCTTTTTTACCATTCCTGTACATGTAAAAGATTTACCTTTTCTTTACCACAAATAAATCATCAAGCCCCTCATCAGAGTTTCCAATGGAAGGTGTTGCCCCAAGGAATGATGAATTCTCCAACTCTGTGTCAGATATATGTTGATAAGGCCTTAAAACCTGTTAGACAAAATGGCCTCACATTTACATTTTTCATTATAAGGATGATATTTTATTTGTAGGACCAAATATGACAGAATAGAAATGGTGTTACAGTGCTTACTCTCTATATTTAAAGATTTTGGATTAATAATAGCATCTGAAAAAATACAAAAAGATACGGTGGTAAAATATTTAGGATATGTTGTTTGTAGACAAACAGTGAAACCTCAAAAAATATTTTTACGATGTGATCAATTACATACGTTAAATGATTTTCAAAAGTTACTAGGAGATATTAATTGCATGCGACCGGCCTTAGGAATTCCTACTTATCAATTACATAATTTGTTTTCACTGTTACAAGGGGAGCCTGATTTACATAGCAAAAGAACTTTAACTAATGAAGCTGAAAGAGAAGTACAATTTGTAGAACAGAGAATTAAAAAAAATATTTTTACATTGAATAATGCTAAATCAACTCATAAATTTATATATTTTAGATACATGGAAATATCCAACAGGAATTACAGGACAAAATGAGCTACCTTTAGAATGGATTTATACACGGCATAGATTTACAAAAAATATTATGCCTTATGAACAACAGTTGGCAATTATTATTCAACAGGCCAGGCAACGGATATTTACCCTATCGGGGTATGATTTATTTGAAATTATCTTTCCTTTGCCAAAAGACTAAGTAAAATATTTGTTAAACATGTCTGAAATGCTACAAATAACATAGTAAATATTACTGGGCAATTTTCCTATCATTTTCCCAAAGATAGGTTGTGGGATTTCTTGAGTAAACAACAATTTGTCATTAATAATATAATGACAAAGGCTCCTATTTCCAGTGCTCTTACCATTTTTACAGATGGCTCCAAAACAAAAAGTGCTTATTGGACAACAAATAAATATTGGTTACAAACAACTACTTTAGCATCAGTTCAACAAAATGAACTTTTTGCTATTATTAAGGTGTTACAAGATTTTGTGGGAGATGTTAATATTGTTACTGATTCTGCCTATACTGTAGAAGTTGTGACTAATATAGTCACTGCTGTTACATATTCATCGAAACCCCAGCTGAATCAATTATTTAAACAATTACAAGCATTACTGCAACAACGCAATGCCAAAGTGTTTGTAACTCACGTTAGGGCTCCCTCTTTGTTACCTGGGTACCTTGTATATGGCAATAATCAAGTTGATAAATTAGTTTGTTTTGCTTCTGCTAAACAGGATCATACTCATTTACATACAAATGCTAGCCATTTACATATGCATTATAAAATATCTTATTCTCAAGGTAAACAAATTATAAAAAGGTGTCCTATCAGCAGACCAATGCATTTGAGAGTTGTACCTGCTGGAGTAAATCCTCCAGGATTACAACCTAACGAGCTCTGGCAAATGAATATAATCCATATACAAACCTTTGGCCGTTTTTCCTTTGTACATGTTACAATAGATACGTATTCCAAATTTGTTTGAGGTTCTGCCCTTATGGGAGAAACTGTTAACCATGTAATAGAACACTTATTGGAAGCTTTTAACATTATGGGAGTGCCTGCCAAAATAAAGACTGATAATGGACCAGCCTATAAAAGTATCAAATTTAAAAGATTTTGTGAACTTTATGATGTGGTACATATTACAGGAATAGAATATAACCCCCAAGGACAGGCCATTATTGAACGAGTTCATGGCACACTAAAACAACAAATTAAAAGATTAAAAAGGATGAAAAGGTTGGATGAAGTTATGGATATTTTGTGATTTTCTATGCAAAATCTTAAAATAAGTTTACATCAAGCTCTTTTTGTTCTTAATTTTTTAAACTTACCACAAGGAGGTATTTTAACTAGAGCTGAGCTCCATTTTGAACAAATATCAGAAAAACCTTATTTAAAGGCTCCTGTATGGATTAAGATTGCATTGGATGCAGAATGGCAACTAGTAACATTATTACATAAGGGGCAAGGATAGGGTTTTCTGTCTACACAGGATGGCAAACAATACTAGCTTCCTGCCTGATGGATACAGACGCGGTCCAGTGAGGACAGCACCGTATCCTGCAAGGAATCGACCACCAGTTGAGGAAAAAAATCCCCACTGCCCACCTGGGGGCAGGTTAAAAAGTTGACTGGAGAAGGACAAAAGATGATACAATTCAATGGTAAACCTGTCATGGCTGAGAACTTGTTCCTGGCCATGTGTGCCCTGCTTACTGTAAACTCTGCCCATGCTAATGCTAATGTAAGTTATTGAGCCTTTGTTCCTAAACCCCCTTTATTGGAACCTGTTGTTTGGGGAGACATGGATATAACCTTTTATACTGTTTCTGCGGTTTTATCTCCTCCTTGGAATAATTTGACATTTTGTAATAAGGATGATGGTAGCTTTTTAAATTTTACTTACTATACTCATTCCTTACCTGTTTGTCTGGGCCTCCATGTTTAGTTATGAATTGGCAACATTGGGTTTTACCTGGGAAACGCACTTCCAATTCTAGAACACAGCGGTAGCGATTAACTACTTGGTCCATTAATAGTAGCTGGGAAAGTGTCACCTTTGATGGCGAGTTATTCTTACCTATGTGCCCTGATTTTATTTATATTGATTTAAAATATCAGCCTTTTGTGTGGCAAGAGTGTAGAGGAACATTTGGAAAAATGTTCAATAATTTTATTAATTGGGGACCTTTTGGACAGTTTATTAACACATGTTCAGAATGGAATATTATCAGATGTGATTTATCAAATGTTACTAGGAAGCCATTAATGGATCGCTTACTGGAGCTCGACTGATGGCCTGGGGAGATGGAGGCATTGGAGATGCTCGATGGGCTTTCATGGCTGCACCGACTGCTGTTCAGACTCATCTTTGGAAGGTCGCAGCGGTGCTGAAACCGGTGATGCTATCAAATGGATCGTTTTCAGGGACGGCAAACTCTGTGTCCACTTATAATTTTACTTTGTACAAATCCTATGATGTAACTGCTTGTGTACCTCTGTCTTATGTATTTTTAGTGGGAAATTTTACATTTTCTCCTACTATTTCTTGTTTTAATTGTCGCCTGTATTCTTGCATTAATTCCTCTCTTAATTTTAATGACAGTGATAGTGCTATGATATTACAACAAAGAACTAATATTTGGCTACCTGTTAAATTAGGAAGAGAATGCTCCCAAAATCCTTTGGATTTACCAAACTACTAAAATGTACAAAGTGTATGATTGGAGCTATTGTAGTTGTGATCTTAAGCTTAATTGCTATTACCACGGTTGCTGCGGTGTCTGTAATTGCCCTACACACTTCCTTACAAACTAAGCACTTTGTGGAAGAATGGCACCGGGATTCACATGAATTGTGGGTCTCACAGGTAGAAATTGATGCTCTATTACAAACACAGATTAATATTTTTAAACAGACAGTGGGATGGTTAGGAAAAAGTTATTGGTTGTGGAAAAACAGTTATTGTTAAAATGTGATTGGAATTTTACTACCTTTTGCATTACTAATGTAAAATATAGTAAATCTATACATGATTAGAATGTAATACAGCAGTATTTATCTGGAAATTCTACT
Source organism: Dipodomys spectabilis (assembly GCF_019054845.1). Lineage (NCBI taxonomy): Eukaryota > Metazoa > Chordata > Mammalia > Rodentia > Heteromyidae > Dipodomys > Dipodomys spectabilis. The sequence goes on along the minus strand of NW_024871016.1, from coordinate 694,698 downwards.
GCTACTCAATTGATTGCTCAGTTACAATTTAATGTACATGATATTTTTGGTAAACAATTTACAAATGATGATGTTTCTAATATTGCTGATGCATTTATTAAACAATTGAAAGGGTTGGATCCGAAAGAAATACTACAAAGCATTTCACATACTGCTAGTGGTATGAGAATTATGATTGTTATTATTTTGTTTGCACTTGTACTGTTATATTTAATTTTTATGAAACCAATGCAAGTGTCTATGATAGCCCTGTGGAAAGCTTTACTTTTAAAACAAAAGAAAAAAGAAGGAAATTGCGAAGACTCAGGGTCTATGTTGAAGGGGCAGAATGATGCAGGCTCCGGCCTCAGTATTATCTGAGGACTGTGTTTGAGTATTAGGAAAGCTCTTGGCATGCCGGGCTAGAGAGGGAATATGTTCTCTCTCCCTATCTCAAAACACATGTCACAGACTCCTGGGAGCTTAGGAAGTAGCTTTTCTGCTTGCTTACGCATAGATGAACAACTGGTAAAGCATTTTCCTGAGATTAGAGAAGTGGTTTGAGCTTGCTCTAAAATAGTTTAGATAATAATATACCAAGACATTGTCTCATAGGTCAAGTAAAAGTGTATCTGTTGAAATTTTTGTGTGAATGTCTTCTGACCAAATCTTGGCAAAGATCAGGCTTGCTTGTCTTTAAATACCACTAACAATAAAGCACAGCATGCAGTGGCAATTGCTGTTTTCACTCTGTATCTCCTGTGTCCTGGTGATTTCGTTACACTTACCCAGGGACCCCAACGCACTAGACTTTGACAAAAGCCCACCTAGGCAGGAAGTTTTCCTAGATTCTTATCTCCAATAAACTTCTCAGGAAAAGCCAGACACAAGTGAGCTGAGTTTGAAGTGGTAGGGCAGGAGCCTTGAGCATAAACAGGCTCAGAGACAGTGTCCAGTCCCAGAGTTCAAGCCCTAGGACAAACCAATAAAACAAAAACAAAAATAGAAACAAATCCTAAACCTAGCATTTTTTTCACTGTATACAGAGGCATGTAATTAAGGAAATTGCTTCCTGTGTTACATACAGGTAGAAGAAAGATGTCCCACAATTATTCTCTTCATACCATGTTATACCAAAGCCTCAAAAAATCGCCCTTTTTCTAAATTTATAAATTAATATCATCCATTTGTTGGAAACTCTGTGTACATTATTCACATTATCATTTTTTACATGAAGTGTTGGAATTACCTATTAACTGAGTTCTAATTATAACTTATGAAAGAATATTCTAGGCAAATAGAATGCAAGAAACATTTGTAAATTTGTCAATTAAACCCTCTACTTAAAAAGAATTTTGTAGTATCCTATAGAATATGAACATACAAACAAAACCGAAATATTTATTTTAAATCTAAACTCTAATTTAGCAAGATCTACATAGTCCTACATTAGATTAACTTTGATATTTCTCCATGCTTAAGCTTTTGTAATCCTTCATCCTTTCCTTGGAATCTAACAGAATGATGATTACTTACTTTTTCAAATTTTGGATGGGAATCACGAGCCATTTTGCATCTAAGAATGTTCTGTAATGAAGAGAGCATTTAAAACACAACTGAGGATTATATATAAGTTGCATTTCAATAGGAAACTTGACTCCTCAAAACATGATGACAAAATTAGCCCAAACTTCCAACTTTGTATTCCTTTCTTGTTTGGTTTGTTTTATTAAGACAAAATTATACTACCTGGTCCAGGGAAGGTATCACTGTGTAATTCCACTATCTAATCTCCTGTCAGTCTGAGTGCTAGAATTCTAGCCTTGTATCACATTGCCCCTCCATAGTTTCTTGGTTTATTTAATCTAGAAACAGATTAGCTATTCTGAACTTCTCCAGTAATATTATCCACTTGGCTGCTCAGAGTGTTCATGTACTCTTTTCAAAGATGTTCTAACATTTGACACAGGATGTGAACATCTTCAAATGCACCTGCAGGAGTCTCTGATTCATTCCTCCATGGATCTGATCCCTTTAATAATGATTACTTGACTCTTACTATCTCTGGTCCCTATCTATGTAATATTCTTAAACTTTTTTGAAGAAAGTTCACTTGAGGACTTTCTTACATTAAAAATTATCACTTGATTCTAGTCTTACTCAGGATATATTTTCTATTGTTCTCTAAATTTTCCACATATTCTGAGAGTTGCTTTATATGTTTATTTGTGTGTGCACATATAAGTGTCTCTGTATATATGTGTATGATTGTATGTATGTGTGCAAAAGCCTCAAGATCTTATTCAGCAATCTTGCTCATGACTGGTATTCCAATACTGGTATTCCAATATATTCTTCCAATCCAGCTTTTGGCTGGTTGATTATAGATAATTTCTCAAAGACTGTTCTGCCCAGGCTGGATCCAAACTTAACTTCCCAGACTCCTTTACATTCTTAGGTTTTATTTCCCCAGTAGTGTTAACTTTTAAATTACAAATATTTTTTGAGTGTAAAGGCTAAGCTATAGCCTAGATTTTTAACTCAAGAATTCATATAAAGATAGATGAACATGCACTTTACATATGCTGAGTGTACACTGTTAGAAATGTGATCCTAAGCTGGGTGGTGGTGAGATCTTCGGAAAGGGTTCAAAGCCAGCCCGGGCAGGAAAGTCCTGGAGGCTCTTTTTCCAATTAACTACGAGAAAATTGAAAATGGCACTGTGGCTCAAGTATAGAGCATTAGCCTTGAGCTGAATAGCAGAGGGACAGCTCCCAGGTCCAGTGTTCAACTGCCAAGACCACCACCAACAAAAAATACATAAGTAAATCAAAGAAAATAAATGTGATCTTATCCACCAGTTTATGGCTAGTATAATCCCTGCTCTCTCAGGATGGACTTTTTTTCCAATTAATTCCATGCTCTTATATCTGATTTGCATTGGAAACAGAATTATGCTTCCATTCTAATGTCTACAAAGCTGCCTGATTAGCAAGCGTGATTTAGAAAGGGAGTGGCCTCATACTTTGTATTCCACGTAGGAGTAATTCTTTCTCTGTATCACTCTCATAAATCTTCACACTGGACTTGGCTTTATTGTTTCAACGTGGTCTTATTTGTAAAATCTTCTATATTGTATTGAACCCTTATACTTAAACACAAAACTTCTCTTTCTCCTATTATTGCTATTGCTTCCTTACTGTTAACTCATGTACACTTGGGAAATAATGCGCAGCATATACACTCACAAAAAATGATCTGAGAACCTTTTTCCAATTTAAAATTCCCCTTAATTTATAGAGAACTTAAAAGATTGAACTCAATATATTCATGGAAAATGTATTTGTAAGCAATATAAATTTCATATTTTCTCTTTACTAAGTTGTCTCTGAAACACGTGTTACCTCAGATCAGGGTGTCCTTGTGTTATTTCGGTAAAGCAAGAAAGCATTCATTATACCTCAGGCAGCACCATAGATTATTCCTGGAAGTAAATGCTACTGGATGTGCAAACTGATCCCAGGAGAGGAATGGAACATAGAGGATTGGCAAAGTTCAAGTTAACTTGTGCTTTCCTTTTTACTGTACAAGAAAATCCCAAGGCTTGAAGGAAACTCTGTCCCTGACTTTTTCGTGTGTGTTTTTACTCATATATAACTTTTCTGCAAACTTCTAGTTGAGAGTATTACAAAAAGAAATAATGTGCCATTTGAAGGCCAGCATAGAACAAAAGGAAACAACGTTGATTTAAACATGTTCTACTGCAGGGACTGGGAAGATGGCTCAGTGGTAGATTGCTTGCCTTGCATGCATGAGGCCCAGGTTCAATTCCTCAGCCCAATAAGCAAAAAATAAGCCAGCAGTGGTGCTGTGGCTCAAGTCGTAGAGTTGAAGAGCTGAGGGACAGCGCCTAGGCCCAGAGTTCAGGACCACGACTGCACTCCTCCCAAAAAAACCCCATTCTACTGCAAAGAAACAAAGACATGGAGGTTTTAAGGTGTCTTATGGATGGATATTTCACCCCTGAGATGATTCTCTTGTTGCAGGAGTCAGTTATCAATTCCTTTAGTTTGGTCCTGAATTCTCCAGAGCAAGAAGGATTCCAAAAAAGCATCCAGTGAGTATGATCAGCAAAAGGATCCTCTTCTTAGACCAGTACTCCTTTAAGGAGGGTCCCAATGAAATATCAGGGTTTTTTTTTGTTTGCTTGTTTTTTTTTAGTTTGTGTTGGTTCTGGGGCTTGAACTCATAGGCTGGATCCTGTCCTTGAACAGTTTTCTTTCCTGCTCACCTGCCCCCAAAGCTAGTACACTACTGCTTGAACCATAACTCTACTTCTGGCTTTTTTGCTGTGTAATTACAGTTAAGAGTTTGACAGACTCTCCTGCCAGAGTTGGCTTTGAAATAAGATAGTAAGAAAGCCAAGTGACATCAACTGTATAGACGTCTCTTTTCAAAGAAGAAATATTAGATGTTTATTGTAAAGCTAATATTTGACATTTTTTCCTATTTTATTGTGAGAATACCATACAAAGGAGTAACAATTACATGGGCAAGATAACGAGTACATTTCTTATCAAGCATTGTTGCCTCTTCTTTGTTTCCCCTTTCCATCCCTTCCCATACTCCCCCTCTCCCTCCCGCCCATCCTCCCCCCCCCCCCACCAAAGTTGTAAACTTCGTTTTTTGACATAACGACTTGTACATCTCATTGTTGCAATGGGTCCACCTGTATCCCTAAATGATTTGTTTTTAGAGAATAGGTCCAGCAAACAATCCATAACATAACTCAGCAAAAGTAGGTGCACTGAATCATTTTGGAATTAATTTTTTTGCTTGGGAATATTATTGATCTTGTTGTTCCTTTTGGGGAAACTTAAAGTCATATTTCACTTTTTTGTTGGTTGTGAGGTTTGAATTCTGATCCTGGGCACTGTCCCTCATTTCTTCAGTTCAAGTTGAGCCCACTACCACTTTAGCTACAGCACCACTTCCGTTTTTCTGGTGGTTAATTGAAGATTAGGGTCTCATGGACTTTCCTGAAAAGGCTGGCTTTGAACCACAATCCTCTGGTCTCAACCTCCTGAGTAGCTAGGATTACAGGTGTAAACCACCAGCACCCAGCTCATATTTGCATTTATGTGCACTGAATGGCACTGTGTAGACAAACAATGGAAATTTTAACCAAATGATGACATTGCAGCTTTTCAGAAAAATTGAGGTAGCAATAAATATGTCCTCCTTTTCCATTATGTTACATTAATGACTCATGAGCTATGGGACCCTTACATTAGCAGCCTGTGACATCTGTATAGGTGTAATTAGTATCAGGAAATGTTCATAGAGAAATATAGAAAGACTGAGATTTTTAGAAAACAAAGGAGATAAGGTATGAGAGAACAGCATAAAAGGAGATACATTTATCACGCCGAGATTAAGAACTAGCCTAAAAGATTTAGAATGCTAAAGGCAATGAGGAAAAGCCTAGTTGACAACTAGTTCTTCAATAACCAAAAATGGTTCTCTAGACCAGTTTCTGGTATACCTTAGTTACTATCATTTTTTCCTTCCATTTGGAGTTATTCCTTATTTTCTGTCACAACTATTAATTAGCCTCTGCCTTTTTGGTGCCAAAACTGACCCAAAAGATTTCAAAATCACACTTAGACTACATTTCACTTTGTGATAAGCTGTGATGACACAAAATCCTGGAATCGTTGAATTTCCAGAATTAATCTTCACCTGACATCTAAGCACATTCCTGGCATTAATTGCTGTGACTTAATGAACAAAACTTTTTCCAACACAGTATCCTAACATAAATAAAGTACATGAATTAGGGGCTATTGTCAGGTATCAGTATGGAAGGAGCAATTATATATTTCAAGCATGGGTTCTTTATTTTCCATTTACTAATTTTTTTTGCCAGTCCAGGGCCTTAAACTCAAGGGTAGGGAATTATTCCTGAGCATTTTTTTTCTCAAGGCTAGCACTCTACCATTGAGGCACAGCATTCCTTCCAGTGTTTTTCTTTTTTCTGTGTTACTAAGGAATTGAACCCAGGGTTTCATGCATGCTAGGCAATCACCATACCATGAAGCCACATTCCCAGAGCCCTAAATGACTTTCTTAAGAAGACATTACATTTTCATTCCGTAACTATGTATCATAAGTTTGGCTAGGTGCTAGAAAATTATATACTAAACAATACAATACAGTAAGTCCAGTAAGGCAGGATGGACAATGAATTTCACGGTCTAGCCAGGGCCCAGTGGGGCTTACCTCAGGGAGCTGTTTATACAGGCTGAGTGAGACAGTTTTTTTTTTGTTTTGTTTTTTGTTTTTTTTGTTTTTGTTTTTGGGTCCGGTCATGGGGCCTGAACTCTGGGTCTGGGCACTGTCCCTCAGCTCTTCAGCTCAAGGCTAGCGCTCTACCACTTGAGCCACAGCGCCACTACCGGCTTTTTTCTTTTTGCTTATGTGGTGCTGAGGAATCGAACCCAGGGCCTCAGGCATGCAAGGCAAGCACTCTACCACTGAGCCACCTTCCCAGCCCCGAGTGAGACAGTTTTTGACCCACAGACCACCTCCAGAATGAGAAGGTCACCTTGGATTCCAGCCATATGGGGATGTTGGGCCGCCTCCTCCAGCACCTATTCAACCAGTTTTTTTGAAAGAGAAAGAGAAAAGTCAGAATTACAATTAAGTAGGGTGCCGGTGGCTCAGAACTCTAATCATAACTACACAGGAGGCTGAGATATGAGGATCATGGTTTATAGCCAGCCTCGGCAAGAACGTCTCTCAGACACTTATTTCCAAAGAACCACCAGAAAGCCAGAAGTGGTGCTGTGGGCTCAAGTGGTAGAGCACTAGCCTTTTGCTGAGGCTCTCAGGAACAGCGCCCATGCCTAGAGTTCAAGCCACAAAACTGACAAGAAGTGGACTTCCTACCACAAGAAGTGGATTGAATAGCACACATTGTCCTAGGGAGCATGGTAGTGAAGTCAGGCCGAGCTTCCTGTGAAGTTGAAGTCATAAGGAGGTCACCTGACTTCTCTGTGCTTCGGTTTCCCCAGATGCAAAACTCAACACAGTGAAGGATCCCCTTCCTCATGGGGATAGGGTAATGATGAAAGAGAGCCATGTTTTGTTTCAAAATCCCCACCTGATGCATGATTAATAACTGGCCCCACCTGAGCCCTTTGCAGGTATCTTCCTGTCATTTGCTCACAGAATTCCCGAGAACCTTCTCTGAAGACCACTCCCTCAATGTCAAGCCATGCTCCAGAGATTCCCTCTGTATAAATCCCTTGTTTCCTCAAAACTGTCCTGTGAGGAGAATGAGGTCTGATGATTGAGCCCTACCCAGAACTTCACCTGTGGTCAAGAATTGGCTCTTGTGGACTAAAAGTTTGGGATAATCCATCTAAATCGATGACTGAGTATGGCGCTACATGTCTACCATCCCAACTACAGAGGACCAGGCCTGATGGAGCATACCTGTCCCAGATAGGAGGACCTCAATCTAGTCCAACCAGCGCAAATATTGAGTCTGTTTCAGAAATTCCCAAGACAGAAAGGTGGCTCCTCAGAGCCAGGTAGGAAACAAGCAGGGAGTCATGGTGTCCCCAGAGGGGTGTCTGACCAGGGGTAGTGGTGATTTGGGGGCAGCCACTCACCTGTACTGCTCAGAAAAACTGCTGGAGGCTGGTCCAGGTGCGGCAAGCAGCAATGGCAGTAGCATTGCAAACACATGGGCCAAGAGCAGAGAACCAGGGCCAGGGAACAGGTCAGGGCTTTAGGCTGGCTGGCAGCTCACCATTGCCTGAGGTATGAAATCCTCCACCTTGGGAAGGGGGGGGAGGGAGCCAGTGTGCGGGCAGGCATCTCAATTTCCTACTATATTCCAAAGTCGCTTGAGTCACTTCCTCACCACTCAGGCACCTCTACCTCTTCAACTGCTGGTAGTGTTGTAAACTAACAGAGGGAATCCCTGGTGCTACTGGGCAGCATGGAATGTGGGCGTGGCCACCATTCTTGTATCCCATTGGTCAGAAAGAACCATGAAAGAATGGGGGTGTAGCCGGAATTTTGTGATGCAAGCAGTATAGGCGGAGTCAAGAAGACAGCAGCTCCCCCAGCCCTTTTCCCAGGGACCAATGTCCAATTCAGTTGGAGACAAGAGGGTGACCTGTTTAGCTGGATGGCTGCACAGATTGTGTATGTCTATTTCTTGCCAGACCTGGACCTTGAACTCAGGATCGGGGCACAGTCTGTGAGCTGCTTTTGCTCAAGGCTCACCCTCCACTCTGGAGCCCTGGGCTTCTGGCTTTGTTGGCACTAAAGTTGGACAGAGGTCTCAAGGACTTTTCTGACTAGGATGACTTTGACCATGATCCTCCCATCACAGCCTTGTGATGGAGGACTGCAGAGAGCCACTGGTGCCTGCCTAATCATTGGTCTTGCTGATATTCTTGGACAGACCGGTGAGTACCCTATCCCCAGGTTGAAGTGGTGGGAGCTGGTGCCCACAGTTGGAATCCTGGTCCTGCCACCTCCAAATGGCAGGAGATCCTAAGGAACTCATTTCTATCCATATGAATAACAATAGAATGTGATTTATGTCATGATTGAATGGGCAGTTCTTGAATGGTTCTAGGATAAAATTATACACAATTATATTATAGGACATTGATTGATTTTAGTTAATTCTTTATTAAGCATTTAAACAATCACATTCATAAAATGGAGGCATAATGAAATACCTAAGAATTGGGCCTCAAATACTGAAAAGGTGCCATTTTTCTGCCAGGACTGGAATTGAAACTCATGGTCTTGGTAACTCTGTTGCACTGTGTGGGAATGGGAAGCTGGCATCCTTGAAGTCAAGAAATTCAGGTCTGTTCCTTATGCCTAAAATAGATCCACACCACTAGAAAACATCCTATTCATGTACTATTTACACATATCATTTATATTTATATAGATATGTTAACTTCATATTGCATTCAGTGTAGTTATTTTATTTTTTTTGTTTATTTTTTTTGTTTTATTCATGTATTGACCATTTATTTTATTGACTATTATGGAATATAAAACATCGATTACATTGATTACACAGGAGATAGGTCTGCATATATATTCCACTTTATACCTGACACCCAGGACTTTCACAGAAAAGGAAAACATGTGTCACGATCATCTTCTTACTCCACGATTCATTTTTGGTAGTGCTAGCCCCAGGGGTTACCAAAATAAGAAAAGATTGACATGCAGATGGCAATATGCTAATAAATATATATCTTTATAGAGTGTCAGAGATGTCTATACATTATTCAGTTATATAGACTACATTCCTACCAATTCCTGGGTATTAATTATGACTCCATGTAATTAATGTAATGTAATTAATTTTTTTCATCCTTAAACTATTAATGAAATCAGTGTCCTGAAATTATTGAGTTCCTTTAAGTAATAATATTCTTTCAATGCTTTGTAAATATTAAATAAAATCAATCAGCCTCCTGAAATGATGCTGTCTAATTTTGTAGGAGCATCATTCATAATCAATTCATTCAACTGTGACATTGACAACATTCCATTGTTAATCCTATGGATGGGAACCATTTTCTTAATATCCCCTGCCATTGGTTGGTGTCAGGACGGGGATTCGAAATCACAGCCTATGTTGCCACGTGGGCCTATTGCTTCCCTGATAGTCTGGCAGCCTTCAGCAATGCAAGGTGAGTTACCCTTTGCAATGGTGTCATTCAGACCCATGAGGGTCACCATGCAAATGAAGAAAACATAAAATGGCCATATTTTTTTCTGTACATTGCTTTCCCTGCAAGGCCTGGGGGTCTAGGATCCCAGGAGGAGCGGTAGATGTAGTGGCTGCACCCCAGCCTAGGGTGATCAAAGCTGAGGCAGAGTTGCCACGACCTGAGTTCAAGCGCCGTATTGAGAAAAGTAAAATAAAAAAAAATAGCTCCCTGGCTTGCAATTCACGCTGTTTATTCTTCCAGGCTTTGGATTGGAACTCAGGATCTGGGTAAATCTGCAGCAATGTGGATGAAGGGGAAAATCACCGTATTTCAAGATAACGAAGTCAGGCCTGTTCACTAGTCCTGAATTCAAGCCCCAGCCCTGGAAAACATACTGTTTATATAAATTGTAAAGATAGGATTTATACTTACCTGTATATGTTCAGTCCATACATATTTGGTGTGGTTGTTCTTGTATTTTTTGTTTTATTCATTTATTTAACATTGGTTGTACTATGATGAAACCCCTTCCATTTATTACATTGATGACATACTATCACAGAGCATCTAGATTTATAGAAATGTTCTCCATCATGCCAGAATTCTCAGGATCACCCAGGATATTCAGAAAAAAGGAAAACAAGTTTCACACTTGGCTTTTTACCCCACGATTCACTTGTTGGTAGTTCTGGGATCTTAACTCAGGGCCTAGTAAGACCAATTGGCCAATAAGTCAGGTGAACACACTAACCTGTGAGCAACTAACGAGGTAGGCCATTCCCAGGATCTGACATAGATCGCCAGAGTGGTCCACTATAGTCATGAATTCATAAATATATGATCTATATTGATATACATGTGTGTACACATCTTGTGTTCGGTGGACTTCTTCTCCTTATTTTGTCTCTACTTCATGGAGGTATTGTGGATTTTACTAAGTAAGGTGACAGATATAACAGTGCTGACATGGATGACAATCTCTTCCCATGGTTATAGGGTTGCCTATGAATTCCCCTTCCTAGTTGAGACTCAGGACTTTCATAGGAGAGGAAAACATGTGCAACAACTGGCTTCTGACATCAGGATGAATCTTTCTGAGCGCTGGGATTTGAACTCAGGTTTGGATAGCTCTGTTGCACTGAGGGGGAAGGGGAAGCTCACCATCCTTGAAGATTAGAATGTCAGTCCTGGTCCAGGGCCTGATTTGAAGCCCCAGCACTGGACAAAATAGCAAGCCCACCTTCTTTAAACATAGGATCTCTCTTTACCTACAAGGTGTAGTATGCATCTTGCATTCAGTGTAGTTATACTTTTTATTAATTTTTTATTTGTCTTATTCATGGATGTATTGTGCATTTTATTGAATATGGTGATAGATATAACTGTGCTTACATGGATGACAACCTATTCCCATAGCTATTGAGTTGCTTATATAGCATTTTCCATCCTCAATGAGACTCAGAACATTCACAGAAGAGAAAAACATGAGCAACCCTAGGCTTTTCACATTAGAATGAATCTTTTGGCAGTGCTAGAATTTGAACTCAAGGCCTAGCAGGACCAATTGGTGAATGGGTCATAGTGAGCACACCAGCTTATGAATCACTAAAGAGATAGGCCATTCCTGGGACCTGAGATGGAGTCCTGGTGGAGGCCAATATAGTCATAAATTCATAATTAAACAAAGGATCTATACTTCCAAACATGAGTGGGCGACATCTTGCGTTTGGTGTAGTCATTCTCTTTATTTTGTGTCTTAGTCATTGATGTATTTGTATTTTCTTTCTTTTTTTTTTTTGGCTCCGGTCGTGGGTCCTGAATTCTGGGCCTGGACGATGTCCCTCAGCTCTTCAGCTCAAGGCTAGCACTCTCCCACTTGAGCCAAATCGTCTACTTCCGGCTTTTTTCTTTTTGCTTATGTGGTACTGAGGAATCGAACCCAGGGCATTGAGCACGCAAGGCAAAGGTTCCACCACTGAGCCACCTTCCCAGCCCTTGTGTATTTTCTTGAGTATAGGTTGACAGATATAACTGTGGTGAATTGGATGACAACCTATTGCCATGAATATAGAGTTGCCTATACCTTCTCTATCCTAGCTGAGACCCAGAATTTGCACAGCACATGAAAACGGTTGCAATGACTGGCTTCTCACATCAGGGTGAATTTGGGGCAGTGCTGGGATTCGAACTCAAGGCCTAGGAAGCCCAACTTCCCATTGGGTCCACATAATCACACCAGACTGTGAGCCAGTAAGGAGCTGGGCTGTTCCCAGGAAGTGAGATTGAGCCCCAGGGAGGCCAAAATAGTCCTCAATGCATCATTGAAATATGGAATGTATATTCACATCCGTGTGTGGACTGCATCGTATACTAAGTGTAGTTATTGTCTTTATTTTTTATGCTATTCATGGATGTATTGTGTATTTTCTTGAGTATATGATGACAGGTACAACTCGGCTGACATGTATAACAACTTATTCCCATGACCACAGGGTGGCCCATGCATTCTCCATCCTAGCTGAAACCCAGGAGTTGCACAGGAAAGGAAAACAGGGCAACGATTTGCTTCTGACATCAAGATGAATCTTTTGGCAGGGCTGGGATCTGAACTCGGGGCCTAGCAGGCCTAATTGGTGAATGGGTCCACATGAGCACACCAGTCTATGAGCCATGAAGAAGCTAGGCGTTCCCAGTACAAAGAAATAATCTTATAAATATGTTAGAAACAATTGCAAGCAAGGAAAAAAAAAAACATTTCAATACTTATCCTTGGGTTCATTTCACCTATTATATTGATCTGGTTTAATCAATTCTCTGCTTTCACTACCAGATTATTTGAGGAATACATAAGATAATTGCACTGAGAAGTGATTTAGAGAATTAACTCACATTGTTTATTTTTAATTTTTTGAGGTAAGTACTTGGATTCAAATTCAGAGCCTTGCATTTGCCAGGCAGGCATCTGACCACTTGAACCATGTCACATCCAGCAATTTTTGCTTTGTTTGTGTTTGAGATAGAATCTTGTATTCATTCCTAGGCTACCTGGATAGTGAACTTCCTAGTTTTATGTTCAACATAGGTAGGATGACAGCCACACATTGGCACACCCAGCTTTTATTGATTGAGCTGGAGGTCTCTTGTATGTTTTCCAGCTTGACCTTGAACTGCAACTATCGACATTTCCATTTTCAGAGTAGCTAGGATTATATGTATAAAACACTTCATTTTACTTATTATGTATGTTTACGAAAATTCTGAAAGTATGAGAAAATCCTCTAGAGTTGCTAACCATATCCAGATTCTAGGTGATACACTAATGATTATTCTGTCAAAAACTTTTTGACATTATTCTGACAAACGTTTTTAATTTTTTTTTTTTTTTTTGCAAAATGCTGTACAGAGGGGATACAATTCATGAGTAAGGTAATGAGCACATTTCTTATCAAGCATTGTTGCCTCCTGTTTCCACTTCTCATCCCTTCCGATCTCTGCTCTCCAACCCACCAACACCCCGCCCCTGGCAAAAGTTGTAAAGTTCGTTATTGGACATAATGACTTGTATAGCTCATTGTTGCAGTGGATACATCGTATCCTTATTTAAAGGTTGTTTTTTGCCCATTCCCTCCACAAATTATACCAATATGAAATAAAATGGAAGCAAGGGTTATAACATGGGGGAGGGACATACAAAGCAACAAAGAAATAATCTTATAAATATGTTAGAAACAATTGCAAGAAAGAAAAAAAAACATTTCAATCATTTCAATACTTATCTTGGGGTTCATTTCACCTAACATGAACTTATCTTACCTTTTCTGCTTGTCTCAAAAATATACTAGTTATTGCAAATAAGGGAAACCATGGGACCTATATTTTTGGGCCTGGCTTACTTCACTTAATTTTTTCCAAGTCTTTCCATTTCCTAACAAATTGGACAATTACATTCTTTCTGATAGAGGCATAGAATTGCATTGGGTATATATACCACATTTTCTACATCCATTCATCTAATAAGGGGCATCTGGGTTGGTTCCACATCTTATTTATGGTAAATAATGTTGCAATAAACATAGTTGTGCTGGTAGCTTTAGTATGGTCTTGTTTGTGATCATTTGGGTAAATGCCCAAAAGTGGGATTGCTGGGAAACAGGGGAGCTCCATGTGGAGTTTTTGAGGAAACTCCATACTACTTTCCAAAGTGGTTGAACAAATTTACACTCCCACCAACAATGCAGTAAGATTCCCTTCTTTCCCCATCTCCTCCAGTATCTGTTGTTATTAGACTTCTTGATTATAGCTATTCTAACTGGGCTGAGGTGGTATCTCAATGTTGGGTTGATTTGCATTTCTTTATAGCTAGAGAGGTTGAGCATTTCTTCATATGTCTATTGGCCAGCCTTCTTTCCTCTTCAGAGAAGTTTTCCTTTAAGTCTTTAGCCCACTTATTTATTGGGAATTTGTTTCTTTGAGGATTTGCTGTTGGGGGATTTAATTTTTTGAGTTCCAGGTATATTTTAGATATGAGACCCTTGTCCATTGTATGGCTTGTGAAGATCATGTCCCAATACGTGGGCTTTTTATCGATCTTGGTAGCTATGTTCTTTGCATTGCAGAAGTTCTGCAATTTCATGCAATCACATTTGTCCAAATTTTCTTTTATTTGTTGTGTTTCTGGGTCTCTATTAAGAAAATTTTGGCCTGTGCCAAGGAGACCTAGGGATTCTCTTATTGCATCCTGTAATGTTTTCAGAGTGTCTGCTTTGACTCCGAGGTCTTTGATCCATCTGGAATAGATTCTTTTGCAGGATGATATATAAGAATCTAGGTTTAGTTTTCTACCACGTGATTAACCAATTTTGCCAGCACCATTTACTAAAGAGGCTGTCTTTCTTCCACTCTAATTATTTAGCTTCCTTATCGAAAATTAGATGGCTATATATGTGTAGGTTCAATTCTATTCCATTGGTCCTGAGGTCTGTTCTTGTGCCATTACCAAGTTGTTTTAATTACTATGGTGTTGTAGTAGAGTTTGAAATTTGGTATTGATATTCCTCCAGCACTTTTCTTTCTGTTAAGGATCTTTTATGCTATCCAGGGTCTTTTATTGTTCCATATGAATTTTTGGATTGTCTCTTCTATTCCTGGAAGAATCAATTTGGGATATTGATAGGTATTGCATTGAATTTGTAGATAGCCTTGGGAAGTATTGCCATTTTCATGATGTTGCTCCTTCCAATCCAGGAGCATGGGAGTTTTTGCCACTTTCTGTGTTCTGTTTTGATTTCCTTTTTCAGATTTTTAAAGTTTTCATCATAGAGGCCCTTCAATTCTTTGGTTAAGTTAATTCCTAGGTATTTTATTTTTTGTGGAGCTATTATGAATGGAGTTGCTTTCCTGTTTTCAGCCACACTTTTCTCATTCTTTGCATACAGAAAAGCCATTGATTTTTGAGGGTTAAATTTATACCCTGTTACTTTGCCCAAATTTTGAATAAGCTTGAATAATTTGGGAGTGGAGTCAGTGGGATTCTTTAAATACAAGATCATTCCATCTGCAAAGAGGGAGAGTTATACATCATCTTTCCCTATTTGGATCCATTTTATGTTTGCATCTTGTCTTTTTGCTGTATCTAGGCATTCTAACACTAGATTGAAGAGGAGTGGCAAGAATGGACATCCTTGTCTCGTTACTGATTTAAGAGAAAATGGCTTTAGTTTTTCAACATTAAGTATAATGCTGGTTGTAGGTTTGTCATATACAGCCTTTATTGTATTTAGGAATATTCCCTGGATTCCTAGTTTTTCCAGAGTCTTCATTATCAATGGGTGTTGAATCTTGCCAAATGCCTTTTCTGCATCTATTGAGATAACCATGTGGTTATTATCCTTGGTCTTGTTGATGTGATAAATATTATTAATTGATTTGCATATATTGAACCAGCTTTGCATCCCTGAAATGAATCCTGTTTCATTGTGGTGTTTGATTTTTTGTATGAATTGTTGAAGTCGATTGGCCAAAATTTTGTCAGAAATTTTGCATCAGTGTTCATGAAAGAAATGGGTCTATAGTTCTCTTTTTTTGACGAGTCCCTGACTTGGGATAAGGGTTATGATGTCTTCATAAAATGAGTTCGGTAGTGCACTTTCTCTCTCAATTTCATTGAAGGGCTATTGGTGTGAGCTCTGCTTTAAATGTCTTGTAGAATTCTGCTGCAAATCTTTCTGGTCCTGGGCTTTTCTTTGATGGGACTTCCCTTATTACTGTTTCTATCTCAATGTTTGATATGGGCCTGTTAAAATGTTTAAACTCATCTTGGTTTAGTTTCAGCATGTCAATATTTGCTAGGAAAAGGTCCATTTCGGCCAAGTTCTCAAACGTATTAGCATAGTTTTGATAAGTATTCCCTTTTAATGTTCTGAATCTTGGTTGTTTCTGTGGTGATGTTTCCATTCTCATCTCTGAGTTCATTTATTTGGGTGAGTCTTCTTCTTTTCCTGATAAGATTTGCTAAGGGTCTGTCAATTTTGTTAATTTTGTTGAAGAACCAACTCTTTGTTTTGTTGATACTTTCTATGGTTTTCTTGGATCCTAATTAGTTTAATTCTGATTTAATTTTCATTATTTCTTTCCATCTCCTGGATTAGGGTTTATCTTGCTGCTCTTTTTCAAGGAGGTTCAGATGTCTCATTAAATTGTTTGTTTTAGATCTCTCCAATTAGTTGATGTGGGATCTCAAAGCTATAAACTCGCCTCTGAGTACTGTCTTTGCTCTGTCCCAGAAGAGCTGGTAATTTGGGTGCTCATTTTTTTGAATATCATGAACATTTGAATTTCCTTTCTAATCTCTTCCCTGACCCACTGATGATTCAACAGTGTGTTGTTCAGTCTCTATGTGTTACAGAACTTTCTTTGGTGGTTTTTGGTGTTGAGTTCTAATTTTATTCCCTTGTGGTGTGAGCGAATGCAAGGTATAACTTCAATGTTTCTGAATTTGGACAACATTGCTTTGTGGTCTATTTTGGAAAATGTTCTATTGCTGCAGAGAAAACGTGTATTCTGATGCTGCTGGGTGAAATATTCAATAGATGTCTGTTAAATCTAGTTGATATATGCAGCTATTTAGATCAGCAGTTTTAGACTTGAGCTGAAGAGGTGAGGGACAATGCCCAGTCCCAGAGTTCAGGCCCCACAACCAACCAAGAAAAATGCCTCTGCCACATCTGCCTTGCTTGCTTTGATTCCCCTCATGTTGTCATACTAGGAGGCAGCATAAGATGAAACTACAGAAACCTTTTTGGATAGAAAAAGAAACCACTGCATGGGAAGTGAGGGGGGTTTTAGAACAGATTGGGAGCTGAACACAGGCAAGAGGGCTCATGGATTCAGCCTCAGCTGTCTTCTGAATCATTGCTCAGTTACCAGCTGTAACATTTTGCTCCAAAATCAATGTGG